>NC_062560.1:80955294-81255294 GCF_016906955.1 Phacochoerus africanus | reverse complement strand
GAGTATTGCTACTCCTGGTTTCTTTGGATCCACATTTGCATGAAATATTTTCTTCTATCCTCTCACTTTGTGTGTATCCCTAGAAGTGAAGTGGGTCTCTTGAAGACAGCATATATATGGGTCTTGTTTTTGTATCCATTCAGCCAGTCTATGTATTTGGTTGGGGCATTTAGTCCATTAACATTTAAGGTAATTATTGATATGTTTGTTCTTATTGCCATTTTATTCATTGCTTTGGATTTGTTTTTGTTGTTCTTTTTTCTTCCCTTCTTCTCTTGTTCTCTCCTCCTGTGGTTTGATGACTATCTTTAGTGTTGTATTTGTATTGATTTTTCTTATTTGTTTGTGTATCAATTGTAGATATTTGGTTTGCAGTTACTCTGAAGTTTTGATATAATTGTCTATATACATGAGATTGTTTTAAGTTGGTTTCTTAATTGCAAGTGCATCTCCATTTTCCTGCATTTGTACCCTCCTCTTCTCATGATTTCTGATTTTGGTGGCATAATTGTGCATGGATGATTTCATAACTTTACTGTATATATGCCTTTACTGGTGAACTTTGTCATTTGTGTATTTTTGTTTCTGGTTGTGGACTTTTATTTTCTGTCTATAGAAGTTCCTTTGTAGTATTTTTTGTAAAATTGTTTTAGTGTTGCTGAATTCTCATAGCTTTTGCTTATCTCTGAAGTTTTTGATTTGTCCTTCAAATCTGAATGAGAGCCTTGCTGGGTAAAGTAATCTTGGTAGGAGGTTTTTTCCTTTTGTCATCTTAAGTATATCATGCCATTCCCTTCTGGCCTGCAGAGTTTCTGCTGAAAAAATCTGCTGATAACCTTATCAGGGTTCCCATGTATGTTATTTGTTTCTTTTCCCTAGCTGCTTTCAAGATTTTCTCTTTGTCTTTAATGTTGGTCAATTGGATTAATATGTGTCTTGGGGTGCTTCTCCTCAGGTTTTTTTTACATGGTGCTTGTTGTACTTCTTGGATTTGGGTTAGTGGTTCCTTTCCCATGTTAGGTGAGTTTTGGCTATTATCTCTTGAAATATTTTTTCTGTCCCCTTCTCTCTCTCTTCTCCTTCTGACACCCCTATAATACAGATGTTGGTGTGTTTAACATTGTCCCAGAGTTATCTGAGACTTTCTTCATTTTTTCAGTCTTTTCTCTCTTTTCTGTTCCACATCCATAAGTTCCACTAATCTGTCCTCCACCTTGCTTATTTGTTCTTCTGCCTCCTATATTCTGCTGTTAGCTGCTTCTAGTGAATTTTTTATTTGTTATTGTATTTTGCATCTCTTCTTGCTTAAGTTTTATATCTTGTATCTCTTTGCTCACTGTTTCCTGTAAGTTATTCATCTTTGCCTCCAGCTTATTTCCAATGTCTTGCATCATCTTCAGAATCAACAGTCTAATGTCTTTTTCCTGGATTCTGAGAATCGCCTGATCACTTAGCCAGTTTTCTGGGGTTTTTTCTTCCTCCCTCATCTGAGTTATTGTTCTCTGTCTTTTCATTTGTATAGGTTTTTGGTGTGGTGACCTTTTTATAGAAAAGAGTTGTAACCTCTCTTACTTTTGGTGTCTTCCCCCTTGTGGCTGAAGTTGGTACAAGGGCTTGATGTAGGCTTCCTGATGGGAAGGACTGATGCCTGCCCACTGGTAGGTGGAGCTGATTCCTATCCCTCTGGTGGGTGGGGCTTTGTCTCTGGGTGGGATTAAAGGCAGCTGTGTGCCTTTGCAGACTTTAGGCAGCCTGCTTACTGATGGGCGGGGCTGTGATCCCACCTGGATTGTTGTTTGCCCTGGCGCTTCTCAGCACTGACTGATGGGTGGGGCCAGATTTTCCCTCAATGCCCACCTCCAGAGAAAAGCATGCTGCTGAATACTCCTGAAAACTTTGCTTCCAATGTCCTTCCCCCACAACAAGCCACATTCACCCCTGTTTTCCCAGGATGTCCTCCAAGAACTGCAGTCAGGTTTGACCCACATTCCTATGGAGACCTTGCTCTACCCTGGGACCCAGTGCACGTGAAATTCTGTCTGCAGCTTTTAAGAATGGAGTCTCCATTTCCCCCAGTACTGTGGAGCTCCTGTGCACCAGCCCCACTGGCCTTCAATGCCACATGTTCCAGGGGTTCTTTCTCCCAGGGCCAGATCCCCACACGTGGGAGTTTGATGTGGGGCTCAGAACTCTCACTCCTGTAGGTGAGTCTCTGTGAACAAGTTACTTTCCAGTCTGTGAGGCTTCCCGCCCAGGAGGTATGGGGTTGTTATATCACATAATCGCCCCTTCTACCTCTTGATGTGCCCTTCTCTTTGTCTTCTGCAGTAGGATATCTTTTTGAAGGTTTCCGGTCCATTTTGTTGAAGATTGCTCAGCAAGTAGTTTTAAATTTTTTTGTTTTTGGGAGAGAAGTTGAGCTCCAGTCCTTCTATTCCACCATCTTAATCCCATCACCCCTAGAACATTCTTATGTTAGCTTATGATCCTGGAGGAATTCTAAGAGTTTGGGGAAGTAAACATTAGTTGCATCCTCCTTGGTCATTGTTAACACCTTAAAAACTTCCCATTTTGTAAGTACCTAGCTCTTATTTTGGATTTGAGGTCTGCATGTATATGGTAAGGAGATGTATGGGGGAACAAACATGGAGGAAGGGAATACCTATATTTGTCCCTGTATAAATTGCTCGTTCAAAGAATAACCTTGGATTTACTGCCTCTATGTAGAAGTTGTTTCATGAATGTGGATGGGTACTCAAATTCCTAATTCCAGACACAATTGCTTGAAAGACTTGGTTTGAGGCTGCTCATCATCATATATGCATGATCTTGATTGGGCTCCTATATCAATTGACAGTCTGGGAGACAGTTTGTTAAGAATTTTTCTTGCAAACAATAACTATAACAGAGCTCCTACCCTTATGAATCTTATTTAGTAGATTATATTAAATGATAATAAATACTTTTAAAAAAGAGCAAAGGGAGAAAAGGGGAGGTCCCATTAAGGCTCAGTGGGTTAAGAATCTGACTAAAATCCATGAGGATGTCAGTTTGATTCCTGGCCTCGCTCAGTGGGTTAAGCATCTGACATTTCTGCAAACTGTGGTGTAGGTCACATACGTGGCTCAGATGTGGCATTGCTGTGGCTGTGGCATAACTTGGCAGCTACAGCTCTTATTTGACTCCTAACCTGGGAACTTCCATATGCCATTTGTCTGGCCCTAAAAAGACCAAAAACAAAAAAACAAAAAACAAAAAAACAGAGAGAGAAAGAGAAGGAAATAGGAGTGTTCACTGAAGGAGGACTATCTCTACTCTCTACTTCAAATATATTTTTTCATAGAACAAATAACACTAATGCATAGGTTCATTAGATAACATGCAAAATATCCCTATTTCCACACTGGATTTCTGGGGAATATTCAGTTGTTCTGTCAAATTTTCCTTCACAGCATACATCTGGGAATCTACCTTGATGCTTCCATTTCTCTTACTTCCCATACCGAGTTTAACATCAACTCCTGTAAGCTCTACCAAAAAGCCAGTGTAGTATCACAATCTAGTGGGATGTGAAATAAACATAGTGGGAATTGAGTAGAATTTTAAAAATAAAACAGAACAAAAACATATAAAAAATTATTTCAAGATGTCACCATTCCTGACTAGTGATAAAATTAAACATCATTTCATGAAATGCAAATCAAAACTACCATGAGACACCACCTCACAACAGTCAGAATGGCCATCATTCATAAGTCCACAAATAACAAAGGCTGGAGGGGGTGTGGAGAAAAGGGAACCCTCCTGCACTGTTGGTGGGAATGTAAGCTGGTACAACCACTATGGAGAAGAGTATGGAGGTTCCTTAGAAAACTACACATTGAACTACCATATGACCCAGCAATCTGACTCTTGGGCATATATACAGACAATATTTCAAATATTATAATCAGCTAGACCTGAATTAAGTGAGAGAGTAAGTCATGTAGAAATCTGAGGAAAAAGCATACTAGGGAGAGGGGTTATTAAGTGGAGCGCCCTTAAAGGAGAAACAATTTGGTGCATTTAAAGACTAATAGAGACCAGTATGGCTGAATCAGACTTAATGAGAATGAGAATAATAACAGAAGAGGTCAGAAAAATAGCAGGGAACAAGATTATTAAAACCCTCACAAGTCATTGTGAGGACTTCAGCTAATAGGCTAAATGAGATGAGATTTATTTGAACTGAGGAGAAATGTGATCTGACTTGCACAATTACTTATTTTTTCTACACTTTTTCTGGATCAGCTACATTTTAGGCCTTTTATGTTGGCAATATAATTTTTTAAATATTAAATACAAGATAAAAAAACCAAGAATCCGGAAGAAGCAGAAAATGTGGTTCAGTTCAGAGAACACAACACGAGAGGTCTGAAACCTGAATCCTAGAATTAGTACCTTCTACATGTGACTACAGGCCCTAGTATCCTCCACTATTAAATGGAAAGGTGGGACCAGAAGATTTTAAGTTACTTCCCAGATATGATAACATTATGTTGTTAAATGGAATATTAATTAACACAGTCATATCTCCAATTTAGGAGTGATGCAAGTTAGAGAAAAAAATATGGTTGCACAAAGCAACCCAAAAAAGATGATGAGAATAGGAGTAAAATGATAGAAAATAGACTAGAAAGTTGAACTCCTTTTGAAAAATCACATTTAAAAAGTGGATTTGTTTTTCTGAGCCCAATCCTCTTTACGTATTGAAAGGATGTTTAAAATTAGGTATTAGTGAAAGTATGAACTTGTAGAACTTCCTCCAAAATTTCTTGATGTTCCTGCAATGTGTTTGGGACACAGCATTTAAAACTAAATAATTATAGCTTTCTTAAAATATCGAATATTACTCTTTTCAGTTCATTGTAAGTTTGAGGATTAATTTCATATGCCCAGTAGCAATGTTCAAACACCATAGTCCTAAGAACAGTCTTTGACTTTGCCCCACTGGATGAATAACTACAACTAGGTATGTGTTCCAGGAAGTGGGTTTGGTGTTTTTTTTTTTTTTTTGTCTTTTTGTCTTTTCTAGGGCCACTCCCATGGCATATGGAGGTTCCCAGGCTAGGGGTCAAATCAGAGCTGCAGCCACTGGCCTACGCCAGAGCCACAGCAACGCGGGATCCGAGCCATGTCTGCAACCTACACCACAGCTCACGGCAATGCCAGATCCTTAACCCACTGAGCGAGGCCAAGGATCGAACCTGCAACCTTATGGTTCTTGGTCAGATTTGTTCACCACTGTGCCATGAAGGAACTCCCAGGAAGTAGACTTTATTTGATGTTATATGAAATGTCTACTAGTATATAACACTTAAAATATAATTTATTCTTTTTTTAAAGTTTCCTTTTGAATTACTAGTTGTTCATATATTATAGTTCTAACGCTGGATGGCTTTTAGGTGTCTTCCAACTCTCAGTATATTCCCAGGAACAATACCATCTTTCTTCTCATCCTCCTTGATAAGATAGGTAGCATCTTGATTATTCTGAGTTTGTAAGGATGGAGACACAGTTTCACATCTAAAGCTTAAGTGTTTAGCTATTTTTCATCTCCACTGCACAAAATCTTTTCAATTTCTTAGATTCTGTGTTTTTCTTTTCTCCACTCCTCTTCCCCCAGTGGATGTATATTCAGGGATCAGGCAGCAGACATAATTATTTTCCACTAATCTACCACATAGGTCCCAGGAGTTTAGGTCCAACAGTCACAGGTCTCTGGCAGGTAGAGGAGCCATAACCTTGGTAAGAGGATAGGACTTTAATGTTACTGTACTGACATTGTCTGAATAGTTTTGGATCAGAATAAGTAAAAATTTATGATATTAAGGGTGGTGAAATTTTTAGAAACTTGGAGAGAAGTACTGAGAGACCAAGAAAGACTACAGTACAAATAGAGAAGTAGTCCAGGAAAAAATTTAAAAGGTCCTTTTCTTTTGTTATTGAGGAAATTTTATTACCTTCAAAGCAAAACAGTATGTATTTTTTCCATTTATGAGTTCCAAATTCAATCTCACTGCACACTAGGCTAGTATTAGTGATAATCCTTTATTATCTATTACAAAATGACATTTTTTCATGTATATGTAGGTATAAGGAATTAATGTCATCACTTTTTATACTCCTAAAAATAACCAAATTCCTCATAATAATAATTTTTAGGAAAGTCTTATATACTGTCACATGTGCCCCTACTGTTTTTCTCAACCATGAACATTTAAGATGATTAAAAAAACAATTGTTTCTTTGATTTGTTTTTGTTTGATAATATTTCAACAACCAGGAAGCTACAAGTGAATACTTTTTGAAAATGTAGTGACATGATAATCATTTTTAAATGAGGACACAAATCTATACATAATTGTTATTTGCAATTTTTTTACATGCTAACCTTACATATACACCATGTAAACTATAATATTGCTTAAATAGGCCCTTGTGGGCTAGCTTAGAAACTGTTTTGCCATTCATAGTTGAGTTTTTTGAATTGTGTTTTCCATCCAGCATATTATAAAAGTGAATCACAAATGAAATTTCAAAAAATTAAGCTGTTTATAAGTTGCTAATGTATGTATTGAAAAGTTGCATTTACTCCTTTAGGAAAATAGTACTCTGTATTTGAACCCAAACCTTATCTTTAAGCAACTGGGCTAGTTTAATCCTCTGAAGAATATACCTCAATTGTTACATGATGATTATCAATTATCATTTCACAGTACAAATTATAGCATGCTTTGATAGTAAAAAATAATTTTTTTCAATAGGCTCATAAAAATTGTTTAATTTCACAGTTTAATCTGTCATTTCCTTGGCTATGATCAGAGGTTATATCCTCCCGATAATAGATTTAGCCACAGGAAGAAACAGTTCTTTCTGGAGATGATTAGATTAAGGAAACTAATGGGCATGAGACTTTGTCTCTTCAGAAATCAGTTCCTTAAAATCTTCTTGGGTAAAGGCTGACATTCGATTTCAATTTCTTTGGTGCTTATTTCACAGGTGGTGACCAGGGAGATGAAATGAACATTTTAAGATCAACTTGATGAAAGAATTTGCACATAGAGGTTTCCTTCTGTTTGGGGAAATAGAGAAACAACAATGGAAGACGGTATTTCAGCAGTCAGCATCCAGTAGATAGCCTGAGTTAGTAAAATGATTTTCAAAGCTATTACTTCAGCCATGACATAAAGGTGTGTGGAATAGAAATGTGTACAAATGCCAAATACTATTTTTTCTTGACTCTCAATATAAAGAAGGTGATATGTTCATAATGAAGTATCTGTCCTCAGAATGTCATAAACATACAAGCTAAGAAATTATTTAGTCTTTTTTATTTATTTTATTTATTTATTTATTTATTTATTTATTTATTTATTTATTTATTTTTTGCTATTTCTTTGGGCCGCTCCCGCAGCACATGGAGATTCCCAGGCTAGGGGTCAAATCGGAGCTGCAGCCACCGGCCTATGCCAGAGCCACAGCAACGCGGGATCCGAGCCGCATCTGCAACCTACACCACAGCTCACGGCAACGCCGGATCCTTAACCCACTGAGCAAGGGCAGGGACCGAACCTGCAACCTCATGGTTCCTAGTCGGATTCGTTAACCACTGCGCCACGACGGGAACTCCTATTTAGTCTTTTTTAAATGATGTATGAAAAGGCAAAGTATTAATATTTAGTGAGAATGTTGATATATACCGTATCTTTAAAGAGCCAGAGAGTGAGAAATAAGAGCGCGAGGAAAATATTTATGAAGGTAAGATCAAATAATCTTAATTTATTCTTTAAATGTATAACTTTATAAAGTTAGGTTTTTTTTCCACTAAAGGAAGCCAACAGAAAATTAGCCACTTAAATAACTTTAAAGTTGCAGCTAATATGGGCCAAGATGAGCCACTTTTGGAAAGTTTGTTCATGCTTTATGATGTGAATAGTTCAGACTGCCTCTAGACTGCTTCAGTTGAATATGCTTCACTGATTTGGGGCTTGGTTTCCACAGAAACTATCACCCATCTCTTGAACCTGTAGACAGTAAGATTTGGAGACTTGTTCCCACCATATATTGGTGGAAAAAGGGATCAGCAAGCTCTGGATATATACAGCTTTTGTCTGTCATTTACTGTCATATTATCATAAAACAAGTATGCTATTTCCATCATCCTTCCATTTATGTTTTCCTTATTTGGAGGTTTTTCAAACCTTTGCCAACATTTACCATTTTCATTTAGTATTTCATTCCCATACCCTTGCCTGCCTTAAAAATATTTAATAAGTTTAAAGCCTACTTTTTTATAAAATATTTACATTTTAAGAAGGCAAATCTTCTGATGAATTTCAGGAAACATTTAACTAGTATGTAGCATTTAATTATTAATAAAAATAGGATTTAAGGCAAATCTTCTGATGAATTTCAGGAAGCATTTAACTAGTATGTAGCATTTAATTACTAATAAAAATAGTTGATTCCTATGAAAAAGGAATTACTTGTTTTAACTTAAATATGTGCTTCATATAAAGTGCCAAACTGGTCATGATGAATGCTGTGGTGATTAAACAGCATATAAAGTCATTTTTCATTCTCACTCTAAGTCACACTTGTTTAAAGTTTGTTTTGTCCTGTTAACATAGCAAAATGTAAAGACTTCCTTGTATATTTGGTCAAACATGGTGAATTACTGGTAAGCCAGCTTCTGTACCCAATTAAAATATAGGAATAGATATAGGAAAATCAGACAGAGAAGATTCTGCCTACATTGGTATGCTTTTTTATCTATGAGAAATATAGTGAGATACAGCGTCATGGTGTTTAGAACAAAGTAACCTTGGAAAATACAAAAATTGTATGCTCTAGTAAAATTCACTGCATAGGAGGCAGATTCATAGATATACTTATTGACTATTTAGTGTAATACCTGAAAATTTTTGTCAATTTAATATTAAAATAAGCAAAAAAGGGAATATTTTGAAAAAAATATGAATGTGCTTTTTTCTTCTGCTTTTCCAGTTTTAATTCTAGTCTGCCTGAGGCATCCAATGGTCTGAAGGGAAATTAAGGTTTGCTAAAGAAGGAACACAAAGAATAACACCCAGGTAATATTCAGCTTTTGACATTGAAAATTAGGTTTTTGCCAGCTCTCAATCCGGAAGCTTTTCTCCTATATGTTTTTCTAATATTTTTGTCTAATTTTTTCCCTAACAAATCAGCTAACAGTCCTTAACAATCAGTGTTTGCCAGGTGATGAGCTGCCTCTCTGTCCTCCTCTTGGTCCCCGTGGTTGGAGAAGCTGCAGGATGTTGTGAAATCATTCATGCTTAGCTTGTGATGGGCCAGGCCACATCACCTCACCCTGGGGGTTCTCTGGCCCTTGCCAAGATCTCAACCCTGCCAAGAGCTACAGTGCTGTCATTTCTCCCCCCATTTTATAGAATGGGTCCCAGGCAGCATGAAGAGTTTAAGAGAATGCCCCCTTTTTTAGCTTTACCTCAGCAAATATTTCATAGTTCTGAAGCTAGAAGGAATCTTCTCAAAGGGAACAGGTTAAAACCAAGGAAAATTCAGTGATTCTCTGTAGTTTATATAGACACTTCAGCTTCTGACTTCCAGCCTGTGCTCCTTCCATTGTCCCTATAGAGCACCAGCCAGATGACCTCAGGTCACTCCTCAGAGCAGGAGGTACCATCACCACCCCTTTCTTTGAGGAGGTGGTGAGAAGTGCATGTGTGAAGGAAACCAATCCTTTCTAGCCCACCACTCCTTGGTTCAGGCTAAGTTGTGACTGGAAAAGTGATGACAAGCACTAGATGTGGTCACCAAAGCCATAAGCCTAGGCAGTTTCCAGAACACAGCATTTATTGGGCCAAAGTTGCAGGCTTGAGAGGAGTGTAAGGGCAAGGGATCAAGGGAAGGGCTCTATTTTATCCATTTCATGTTCTCGCCTTAATAAACAGACCTAATTTAAAATAAATTATTGTCACTGGGATTATCAATGCAGTTCCTAGAAGGTTCAAGGCTCTGGACTTATAGATGAAAAGAGAGAATGGGCTGCATGGAAGCTGGGCCATGTGAGAGATGACCTGGTACTGAGGTCTGCACCACATGAGCACCCATCCCCCAGGCAGTGTGAGGAGGACAGGTGGGGCTACAATAGTTAGGTAGATGTATCAGACCAGGGAGGACCCTCCTGTGCCTCAGCTTCTCACTCTATCACCATGAGTAAAATTTGCTCCAGACAGCTACTGGGCCAAGGAAGAAGAGATTCATATGTAATAGAGCAACCTTGCTGATCCACAGCCCTGTAAGGAAAAGCAGCCCTGCCTAAGCTGCCACAACTTGACTCAGAGCCACACAATTGAGCCCAGTTTAGACTAGCTGATTCACAGTTAACTTACATATGCATGGCAATAAGAAATTATTTTGTTCTGTATTGTTCTAAGCCACTTGTTTGTTACAAAGAAATAACTACTTGATAGAATGAATCTTAAGTCTGTATGGAATCACTACTAATCTGGGCACAGTTACATCAAGAAAAAGCTGGTGATAAAAGCGTGATCAGAAAAATGAGAGGAGCTGGCATGTAGTTTTCCTTTGTCTCTCACATGGCATAAACAGGACTTATTGTAGTTAAGTGTTTGGCTTGAGAATTTGTAAAGTGTAGTCACTAAAGTGGAATCAAGGTGGCTTTGATTAGTGAGCAGTCAGGTGAAAGTCCAAGCCAGAGATAAATGTAAACAAATGCCAAGCTCCAGAGTGATCTATGTTATCCACATGAGCCTAGATACTGTTGATAAAGCTAGGAAGCACTACTGAGCCATGACTAAGGCAAAAGAGATCAGATTGTATATTATACCAGCCATGGCATTCAGCCATAAATTTCTGCCAGGTAAAGAGTACCTAGGTGAACAAGTGACATCACCCAGAAGATCAGAGAATAACAGAAGATTCACAGACTATGGACCAAAAGTTGTCTTCTCTGCTCAGAGATCACTTAAACTACACTTTTACTGTATTAATCAGGATTCTCTAGAGAAATGAAGCCAAGAGGATGTGTGTGTGTTTGTGTGTGTGTAGATAGATATAGAGAGAAAAATACAGAGACAGAGACATAGAGAGAGAAGTAAGAGAGGAAGGGAGAGGGATTTTAAAGAATTGGCTCATGTGGTTGATCATGTAGGCTAGCAAGTCCAAAATCTGAAGTGTAGGCTGACAAACTGGTTACATAGGGAAGAGCTGATGTTGCAGTCCAAGTCAAAAAGCAGACTGCAGGCAGAATTTAGTCTTTCTCAGTGGACCTTTCAGTCTTTTTTATCCTCTTAAGGCCTTCAACTGATTGGATGAAGCCCACCCACATAATGGAGATTGATTTTTTATCTACTCAAAGCCAATAAATATAAATGTTAATCTCCATCCAAAGCAACCTACAGATTTAATGCACTCCCTATTACATTACCTATGACATTTTTCACAGAACTAGAAGGAATAATCCGAAAATTTATAAGGAGCCATAAAAGACTCAGAATTGCCAAAGAAATCTTGAAGAAAAAATCCCAAGGCATAACTTTCCCAGACTTCAGAAATATTATAAAGTTACAGCAATTAAAACTGTGTGGTATTTGTACACATAGAGACAGACATAGAGATCAATGGAACAGAATGGAAACACTAAAAATAAACCCAGATACCTACAATTAATCTTCAACAAAGGAGGCAAGAATATAAAATGGGAAAAAGACAGCCTCTTTCAGTAACTTGTGCTAGAAAAGTTGGACAGCTGCATGTAAGTCAATGAAATTAGAGCACACCCTCACACCATGCACAAAAATAAACTCAAAATGGTTTAAAGACTTAAACATAAGACATGACACCATAAAACTCCTAGAAGAGAACATAGGCAAAACATTCTCTGACATCAACTGTACAAATATTTTCTTAGGTCAGTCTCCCAAGGAAATAGAAATAAAAGCAAAAGTAAACAAATGGGACCTAATCAAACTTACAAGCTTTTGCACAGCAAAGGAAACCATAAACAAAACAAAAAGACAACCTACAGAATGGAAGAAAATAGTTACAAAGGATGTAACTGACAAGGGCCTAATCTCTAAAATACACATACAACTCAGCAACAAAAAAGCAAACAACCCAACTGAAAGATAGGCTGAAGACCTGAATAGACATTCCTCCAAAGAAGACACTCAAATGGCCAATAGGCAAATGAAAAGATGCTTATCACCACTATTTATTATATAAATGGAAATCAAAACTACAATGTGATACCACCTCAGACTAGTCAGAATGTCCATCATTAACAAATCTACAAATAACAAGTACTAGAGAGGGTGTGGAGAAAAAGGAACCTTCCCACACCACTGGTCAGAATGTAAATTGGTACAACCACTATGGTAAACAGCATGGAGATTCTCCAGAAAACTGAAAATATGATTACCATATGATTCAGCAATCCCACTTCTGGGCATATACCCAGACAAAACTGCAATTCAAAAAGATATGTGCACCCCTATATTCATCACAGCACTATTCACAGTAGCCAAGACATAGAAACAACCTAAATGTTCATCAATGGATTAAGAAGATGTGGTATATATACGTAATGGAATACTACATAAAAAAGAACAAAATAATGCCATTTGCAGCAACATGGATGGAACTAGATATTATCATACTGAGTGAAGTAAGTCCGAAAGAGAAAGACAAATACCGTATTATATCACTTATATCTGGAATCTAATATATGACACAAATGAACCTTTCCACAGAAAAGGAACTCATGGACTTGGAGAAAGAATTGTGGTTGCCAAGGGGGTGGTGGAGGGAGTGGGATGGACTGGAAGTCTGGGGTTAATAGATGCAGACTATTGCATTTGGAGTGGATAAGCAATGATATCCTTCTGTATAGCACAGGGAACTCTATCTAGTCACTTGTGATGGAACATGATGGAGGATAATGTGAGAAAAATAATGTGTATATGTATATGTGACTGGGTCACCTTGCTGTAGAATAGAAATTGACAAAACACTGTAAACCAACTATAATGGAAAAAATAAAAATCATTATAAAAAAGAAGATGTGATATATATACATATATATTCACATATACATATATACACATATATATACATATATATATACAACTACATATATACACATACACACACACATACAATGGAATACTACTCAGCCTTGAAAAAGAATGGAATAATGTTATTCACAGCAAAATGGATGCAACTAGAGATTCTCATACTAAGTGAAGTAAGTCAAAAAGAGAAAGACAAATACCATATGATATCACTTCTATGTGGAATCTAAAATATGGCACAAATGTACCTATCTACAAAACAGAAACAGACTCAGGAACATGGAGAAGAGACTTGTGTTAGCCAAGGGGGAGAGAGGAGGGAGTGTGATGGACTGGGAGTTTGGAGTTAGTCGATGGAAAGCATTCTATTTATAATGGGGCATTCCTGTTGTGGTTCAGCAGGCTAAGAACCTAATATAGTGGCCACGAGGATGCAGGTTCAATATCCAGCCTCGCTCAGTGGGCTAATGTTCCAGCTTAAGTCGCAGATGTGGCTTGGATCCACTGTTGTTGTGGCTGGGGCGTAGGCCTCAGCTGCAGCTCTGATTCAACCCCTAGCCCAGGAACTTCATATGCCATGGGTGTGGCTGTTAAAATATATATATATATATATATATATATATATATATATATATATATATATATATATATATATAATTTAGCCTGGATAAACAACAAGCTCCTAATGTATAGCACAGGGAAATATATCCAATCTTCTGGGATAGAGCAGGATGGAAAATAAACATAAAAAAGGAATGTGTCTATATATATACGCATAACTGAGTCACTTCACTTTATAGCAAAAATTGACACAACACTGTAAATAAACTATACTTGAATTTTAAAAAATGTTAATTCCATCTAAAAAACACTTTCAAAGAAACATTCAAGGTACTATTTTGCCAAATATCTGGATACCATATCCTAACCAAAGTTGACACACAAAAGTAAGTATCACACTTACTCTCACATACCATTTATTAGAAAAGTAGCAACAAGTATTTATTGAGTGCTTATCATGTGTCAGACACTATTACAAGTATTTTTTATATATAATGATTTTTATTTTTTTTTTCCATTATAGCTGGTTTACAGTGTTCTGTCAAGTTTCTACTGTACAGCATGGTAACCCAGTTACACATACATGAATACATGATAATGTGAGAAAAAAGAATGTATACTTGTATTATAAGTATTTTACACACACAATGTCATTTAATATCTACCAAAAACCATATGAGGCTGGTATTATTATTGTCCTATTATACAGGTAATGAATCTGAAGGACTAAGTATGCTAAATGATAATATAAACTCAAGCAGTCTGGATCCAAAATTTGCTCAAAACCAATATACCACTCATCTATTTCATAGAGCTCTATTAGGGTAGGAAGGCTATTTGAAAAAGTAAGCAATTTCATATAAGATAAAGCCAGTCCTATGTTAACCAGTGAGTTGCTGCTCAAGAGAAAAGTAACAGTAGCCAGACTAAAAGGAAATTAAATCATATTTTCTGCATATTTATTAGTACTGTCAGTTCAGTTTGTTACCCCATTAAAATTATATATAGATGCAGTGGAAACTTTGTTCTGTATTTTGAGATATGATTATTTTTCAATAAAGGCATATGTTCTTGGATTTCCCATTGTGGTGCAGTGGAAACAAACCTGACTAGTATCTATGAGGATGCAGTTTCAATCCCTGGCCTTGCTAAGTGTGTCAAGGATCCAGTGTTGCTGTGAGCCATGGTGTAGGTTGCAGACGCAGCTGTGATCCTGCATTGCTGTGGCTGTGGTGTAGGCTGTCAGCTCTACATCCAACTTGACCCCTAGCCTGGGAATTTCCATATGCTGCAGGTGTGGCCCTAAAAAGAAAAGAAAAAGAATCTATTCTTAATAGGTTTATTCTCTGTTAGTTATTCAATCAATCTTGATTAAATTCAATCTTTGTTAACTAGAAATATGTCTTAAAATTTCACCCTACTGACAAAAAAGTATCTATTCCAGAACTGAATTTCTCTACTCTTCAGATTGGAAAACATGGCAATACAGACCCCTAAAATGATTAACACACCACAGAAAATTAGTAAGGACACAAATGGTCAATTAGCAAAAGAGTTCAAATTGGTTAACTATTATGTAAAAACTATTTAACTTTATTGAAAATAAAATATTCATATATGGAAATAATAAAGTTTCATTTTATTAAAGATTATCATTGTCTACTACTTTGTCTAAGCTTGGGAAAATAGGCAACTCATGTGTCACTGATGGAGTGTAAATTGGTACACCTTCTGGAACACAGCTTATCAGTATTATCAAAATCTTTTTTTTTTTTTGTCTTTTTGCTATTTCTTTGGGCCGCTCCCATGGCATATGAAGGTTCCCAGGCTGGGGGTCGAATCGGAGCTGTAGCCCCCGGCCTACGCCAGAGCCACAGCAACGCGGGATTCCGAGCTGCGTCTGCAACCTACACCACAGCTCACGGTAATGCCGGATCGTTAACCCACTGAGCAAGGGCAGGGACCGAACCCGCAACCTCATGGTTCCTAGTCGGATTCATTAATCACTGCGCCATGACGGGAACTCCGGTATTATCAAAATCTTCCATAACATGATATACTTTGACTAAGAAATACTGTTTCTAGAAGTTTGTCCAAAAAAAAAAAAAACTAGAACAAATCCACAAAACTTATATACTAGGACGCCGCTATTTGAATGTTTTTCAAAGAAATAAAATGACAAATAGGGGCATAGCTAAATAAATTATACTGCATCCATGCAACTGGATACTCTAGAACAATTAATGACAGCACATCTTTATGTTTATTGACCTAGAAGGAGGTTTAGAATTGTACTTCTAAGTGAAGAAATCAGATCAATAGGTGCATAGCTTAAAAATAAGCATATACTTGCAAACACACAGGTGAAAATACTTTGAAGTATATACACAAAAATACCTATCCTTTGGTATAGGATTATAAAGGATGGGACATAATAGTGAGCTTTCTGTATTTTTGTTTACTCTTTCAACAAATGTGGATTTTTTTTTGAAGAAAAGGAAATTCTTTTTGTATGAAAGAAAGAACATCAAAGCAAGCTAAATGAGATTCTGTTTAAAGGTGAAGCAGCAGAACAGGTTATTTATGATCTCAGGGATCTATGATTTGTTGGTTATTATCTTGCACATCAAGAGCCAAAACATATACACTGAAATGATTGTGCAATCTACACAAATGATCTTTAGCCATTAAAACTTATTTAACGTAATATCCACCAGTAACTATGTTGTTACATCAAAATTAAAAACAACTTAAAATAATTAATTTAAAGTATGAATCATAGGTCAGTGATCAAATATAAATCACAAATGCTATTTTTCAGTCCCTTACTCAGTAAATTATTTTTATGGGTATAGTCTAGGCAGAGCGGATGATAGATAGGTGTGAGCATTGAAAGGAGATTCCAAGTGGTAATGGGAAGTAAATTAATAGCCTTCTTCCATACTCTGGTGATTCTCCTTTGAGATGTGGTTTCTTATCCAATTTCCACTAACATTTAAAAAGTTGATATTCAGCTCTGACGGCTATAAAATGTCAAGTAATATATTTAGAAGTTTAAGATTAGTTTTTGCACAATGAACTGGAATTGAAAGGCAGCTTAACTCAGAGATTTTTGAATAGCTTTTTTCAAAAGTAAATATAAAAATACTATATTGTAAAAGAACTGATTATTCTAGTTCCTTTAATGGATGCCTATATCCAAAGAGGAATAGTTAGGGTTTCACCATTTTGTAATGTTGTGTGTTTAGTAAATAATTTTCTAATTCATACAGCCTAGGCTTAATAAGGAAAGAAGACAATCTAATGCTTTGGCTATGTACATTCTCTAAATCCAGTTGCCTTCAGTTAGGTTTATAAATAAATAGGTTTTGGGTGGGAGTAGTAGCACCTTATTAAGAGAATTCAACTCAGTCAATATTAGTATATAGGCCCTCCTTCATAGGACTAGCACCATCCAAAGTACTCAATCAATGTCAGAGAGAACTATACCTATAAAGACAAGGAATATCTTCTTCTTAAAATTTGATTATTTACCATTAATAAAATGAGAAGAAGAATTTTCTCTTTGTTAATATATGTATTATGTATACATAATTTTCTTTTTTAAAAAAATCAAGAGAATGGAGCTAAGACAAAAATGGTAATATACAACCACTTAAATTGCTGAGCATTGGAAGACAATTCTCTGGTTATGAATTCCTTCAACTGAAAATCATGGGGCTTGAAGTAGATATTCTCCATGATGACTTCTGGGTCTAAGATCCTAGGATGCTAAATTTTTTTCCATATTCTCGAATCAAATATATTAATCCTTCTGTGATTTTAGAGGGATCACATCCTGTGGAAAATTCTAAGGAAATACTTTCCAGATTTGTGATAATTTGTATGCATCAATACTTAGTAGAGGTTTCCATTAAAATTAGTTTCCTTAGTGGCATAGTTGAAGAGTATACAGCTAGTGCTGTAATGCTTAGAGATATTCATTTGTTGGGCTATGCCTAACTGAATGCTATGGAATATCATAGTATAAAATATAAAGCAGTATCTTATCCACAAAGATCTTACGGTCTTGTTTATATTAGAATATGTTTCTTCCAACAGAAATGTATGTATGTATGTAAGTATGTATATATTAGTGAATTCTATATATCTAATTGGTGTAATAAGAAATAAAATGGTTGATAAGTTTGATTTTCAATTAGTTTTAGGTGATTGAACTCTTGGTTAGCACACTTCTCTACTCCTTTAGTGTGACCTAAAATATGAATATTTAAGAGCTCAAAATATTAGAAAGCATATATGTTAAAATACTACTCTTATATACAACATTCTTTCCAGTTTTACATTTTCTTCCTGAATTATTTAGGCATAAAATGACAATTTCTCTACTCGTATTGGAAACTAGTAGGCAGTTGAATTACTTCTAAAATGCTAATTATGCTGTCCATTGCATTAAATCAATTTTTTATTTAATTATGATTCAGATGAAAGTATTTTATAGTAGAGTAAAAGTTTTTAAGAAAACAATTTCAGGATTATTATGGTTCAGCAACATGACCAAGGAAAGTTTGTATACTACAGAAGACAATTACTAAAATATAAGTGTGGCAAAAAGTTCCCTTAAATTTCACATTAATTATTACTGGGGGGAATAAAAGCCTTTTCAATGTTTGCTACCTTACAAACACTCTATAATAGGATGTGAGGATAATTTTAATAAATGTGGATAATAGATTCCTGGTCCAATATTTTTTATTGATAATTGGTGAACTGGATATAAACAAGAAATTGACCATTAATTTTTATTATGCAAATGGTTCACTAAGGTGACTATTTCCCTGCCTGCATATTTCTCATTTTAATACTGACAACTTCCCTGAAAGAAAGTGCATACCAGCCATTAGATTAACTGTTCAGAGGATTTAAAACTCCAGAGGGCCCTGCTAAATTCAGCTTTCTGTTGGCATAAGTATGTGCAATTGTGTCAGTAATTTACATTTAGGGAGAGCTGAAGTTCTCTCCTTTTTTTTTCTGCCCTTGAATGAATAAAGCTGCTTAGTTAGTGTAGGGAATTAAATGAACTAGTACTTTTTTGATCATTTCTTTTCATATATTACTCTAAACTTCCAATTTGAAACTAAAATTGTGGAATACAGCATGCATTTTGTTATAATTTAGGGACATTGTTTCTCTGGTGGAAAAGTGGCTTCTGGTTCAAGAAAATGTAATTTTATGTAAATTTTTAAATGTTAGAATATATAATATGGGGATTTTAAAGGTGAGGTATGGAGAAGGGAAACCATCAGGAGGCATAAATGGAATGAAGAGGAAATAATTCAAGAGACTATTAGCCATTTATTTCCTTAGCTCAATTAGTGAAGTTACAGTTCTGGGGTCAACTTAGGGAGTCATTTGGAATAGCCTTTCTCCTGTTGGAAGAATTGCTTTTTTTTTTTTTTTGTCTTTTGTCTTTTTTGTTGTTGTTGTTGTTGTTGTTGTTGCTATTTCTTGGGCCGCTCTCACGGCATATGGAGGTTCCCAGGCTAGGGGTCGAATCGGAGCTGTAGCCACCGGCCTACGCCAGAGCCACAGCAACGCGGGATCCGAGCCGCGTCTGCAACCTACACCACAGCTCACAGCAACGCCGGATCGTTAACCCACTGAGCAAGGGCAGGGACCGAACCTGCAACCTCATGGTTCCTAGTCGGATTCGTTAACCACTGCGCCACGACGGGAACTCCCGGAAGAATTGTTTTTAATGTCCAGTGACAAGGACAATGATAGAAATTTTTGCCCAGCTATGCACTCAGGAGAAATATTGTAAAATATATCTTGTGACCCTTAAATTCAATAAACTTTTTTTAAGTGCACATTGTCTTTTTGATAGGATTACTTCAGTGAAGTGCTCCCAATTCCTTAGAATTGTATGCTGTCATCCTTTGGTAGGAAAATTCTTAGGGAAGGGGTAGGTTGTATCTGTAGAGGGGAAATGACTTTTGAGTTTTTCACTAAACGCAATAATATCATGTGTTTACTCTCTCATCTGAAACTAGAACTGAAAGGAAATTACCTCAAGACAATATAGGCTATACATGAAAAGCCAACAGTTAATACTTGAAAGGTATTAAATAGTTAAATATAAGACATGTTATAGCTGGCAGCTATACATCAGGTATAGATAGAAAAGTTCCAGAATATGTTTCACGGGAAATTCAGTGAGAGACTGTAGATAATGGAGGACAGGCAATATTGAAGTTACAGAAAGATACATGAAATATTATACCATTTATACACAGTTTAAGCATACAAAATTGCAATATATTATTTGTGGATTCAACATAGGTGATAAAATGTTTTTATAAATAAGAATAGTAGTTATCTATAGGGAGAGAGATAACTAACATTGGGAAGAGATACACATCAAACTTGAAATATATTATTAATAAATTGTTTTCTGAAAACACCAAGAAAATGTAAAAATATTAGGATGGTATAGAGCTTACTGAGAGGTTCACACATTTTATCAAATTTCCCTTTGAATTTTTCTCTATTATTAAAATTTAAATAAGTAAAGTAATTAATTTTAAAATATAATAGCAAACCAAAGTCTTATCTAGTATGCATTCTATCTAGTAATGAAATACTAGAAGCATTCTTATCTAGTAATGAAATAGAGATGTCCTAAAATACTGCATTCTTTAAAAAATGATTAAGTTGGAGTTCCCATCATGGCGTAGCAAAAATGAATCTGATTGGGAACCATGAGGTTGCAGATTCGATCTCTGGCCTCGCTCAGTGGGTTGAGGATCCGGTTTTGCCGTGAGGTGTGGTGTGGGTCACAGATGAGGCTCGGATCGGGCATTGCTGTGGCTGTGGCATAGGCTGGAAGCTGTAGCTCCGATTAGACCCCTGGCCTGGGAAACTCCATATGCCATGGTGCGGCCCTAGAAAGAAAAAAAAATTTAAAAATGTACTGTAAAAGTCTCTATATTAAAAAAAATAATTAAGTGCCTTGATTAATATGAAAGTGTGTTATAAAAATTTTAAAATATAGTCTCTGAAAATTTTCTTAGATAGTAATATATATGTGTATACATATAAGTGACAATTTGTTGTTCGATGGGCAAGAGAACCAATAAAGGATAATTGAAAGAATAAAGTCACTGAAATCAATAAATTTGGCCTTTAGACCAATAGCTAACATTGATTTTCCAAAAGGTTTCATGGGAAAATAAACCAATGCCACTGGCATGTGCCTAGTGGTTATTTTTGGTGGGGGATTTATTGGGGTCATAGTGCATCCAAAGTAGATTACTTGATTGTAAAGTTGAAAATCACTTCTGAAATGTTTCACATTGTTGAATGAAGAACCTCAAAATGAACTATTTTGAAATAAACTGTCCCTTGATTTTTATACGGCCAGAAATTTTCTTCTTGATACTGCTGCAGCCTCATTTTTAAAACCCCTGAATCATACTATTTAGGACAAAGTTAGGTGTCTTAGAGTACATTTTAAGTTGCATTTTCCTAATTAAGAAATAAAAATTTTAGGATTACTGGCAAAAAGGAAGAATTACTAATAAAGCCATAAAAAGTAAGAAACAGGCTAATGAAAAATCTCTACTATCAACTGCCTAAACTGATGGGGCATAGCCCTTTGTTTTCCTTTTCCATTTCACTTGTTCTCCCAGATTTTGACTTATGTTCCTTTCTTTGCATTCTGTTCTCTCCAGTCTTCAAAATTATTAAGTGCGGTTGGACATTGAAGTAGACTAAGTATTAGCAGAATTCCTTTGGTAACCATTCCAATCTTTTCGACCTCTACTATCTCAAGTCCAAATCTAATAAAAGGTCATATTTTATTCACCAAGTAGTCTAGTGTATGCAATAAAGATACTATTCTGTTACCCTTTAGAAAATATACTTAATAATTTATGCAATCTCAAATTAATCTCACTTTTATTTTTTTATATCATGACTCAGTGATGGCTACTATATATTTATACTTGTTTTATGACAATAACAGGATCACAGAAGTAATACAACTTTTTATATTCAATTATTACAATAGTAACATTGCTAATAAGATATTTCCATTTTGTAGTGTCAGGATATGGCTTTGGTTCCTTAATATACTGGATTTATGGCTGACTAGGCAGAATTCTTCTGAGACAGAAACAAGATACAACATATGTGGTGAGTCTATTATCTCATTTTTGGAGGCACCTACTAGAAGAGAGTCAGGTTGTATGGCCTGTAGATTTCAGACCTCCTTCTCTGCAGTGTACATGAAAGCTTTTCCTTTTTTAAAAATTGAGATATAATTAGTATAACATTGCATTTGTTTCAGGTATACAATATTATGATTCAGTATTTGCATATATTGTGATCACCACAACAGTTAACATCTGTCACTATACATAATTAGAAATTTTTTTCTTGTGGTGAGAACTTTTAAGATCTATTCTCTTAGCAACTTCCAAATGTGCAACACAGTGTTACTAACTACAGTCACCATGATGTATATTATATCCTTGTTACTTTTTTATTTTACAACTGGAAATTTGTACTTTTTGACTCTCTTCACCCATTTCATATACTCCCCTCTCCACAAATCCTGTCTCTGGCAACAGCCAGTCTGTTCTCTGCATCTATAACCTTTTCTTTTTAAAAAAAAATGATTCCACTTAATTTTAAATGCAATCATGTGGTATTTGTCTTTCTCTGTTTGACTTATTTCACTTAGCATAATGCCTTTAAGATCCATCCATTTTGTTGTAAATGGCAATATTTCATTATTATTTATGACTGGATAATATTCTATTGTGTAGATATACCACACTTTCTTCATTCATTTATTGGTGGATACTTAGATTGTTTCCATGTTTTAGCTATTAGAAATAATGACACAATGAACATGAGGATGCAGATATCTTTTGAAGTTAGTGCTTTTGCTTTGTTCTGGTAAATACCTAGAAGTGAAATTGATGGATCATATAAGTTGCACTTTTATATACTAACAATGAATAATATGAAAAGGAAATTAAGAAAACAATTTCATTTAACAGTAGCATCAAAATAATAATAAAATATGAGGAATAAATTTAACCGAGGCAATAGATTTGTACACTAAAATCAACAAAATATTGCTGAAAGTGAAATCATATGGTATTTGTCTTTCTCTTTCTGACTTACTTAGTATGAGAATCTCTACTTCCATCCATGTTGCTGCAAATGTCATTATTTTGTTCTTTTTATGACTGAGTAGTATTCCATTGTATATATATACCACATCTTCTTAATCCAGTCATCTGTCAATGGACATTTAGGTTGTGACTGGGTCACCTTGCTGTGCAGTAGAACATTTACAGAACACTGTAAATCATCTAAAATGGAAAAAATTTATTATAAAAATATTGCTGAAAGTAAAGACAAAAATAAATGGAAAGACATCACACATTCATAGATTAGAAGACTTAATACTGATAAGATGAAAATACCATTTATCTTAGCCAGTACAGGTTGCTATAACAAAATACATATACAGGGATACTTAAACAACATGTAGTTCTCAGTTCTGGAGGCTAAGAAGTCAGGGGGCCTGCATGGTCAGGTTCTAATGAGGGCCCTTCCCTGCCTTTCAGACAGCTGTTTTCTTGTTTTATCCTCACATGGTGGGGAGAGGGATCAAGTAAGCTTCCAGGTCTACACTAATTAGGGCACTAATATGAAGATCCCACCCTCATGACCTTTTATAAACCTAATTACCCCTCAAATGCCCCATCTACAAATGCCTTCATGTTGGGATTAGGGCATCAAAATATGAATTTAGTGGCACGGAATTCAGTCCATAGCACTTCCCAAAGTGATCTATAGATTTAATGCAATACCTACAAAAATTCTAATGGTATTGTAGAAATTGAAAAACTCATCCTTAAATTCGTATGGAATATTGATGGACCCAAGTAGCCAGTGTTGGAAGGTTCACACTTCTTGATTTCAAAACTTACTATGTTGCCAGGAAAACTGGATTTCCACATACAAAAAAATAAAATTGGACACCTTCCCCATACCACACCAAAAAAATAATTAAAGTGGATACAATTCTCAATTGTAAGAGCAATTCCACTCCTAGATATATACTCCAAAATACTGAAAGCAGGAACTAAAACAGATACTTGTAAACCAATGTTAATAGCAGCATTGTTCAATATAGCCAAAAGGGAGAATATATGTATATACATCCACAAACATATATAGCAGAATATTATCAAACCTTAATATTTTGAGGCATGCTACAACACTGATGAACCCTGAAGACAATATTCTAAGTGAAGACAATATTCTAAGTGAAGTAATCCAGAGAGAAAAGAAAATATTATATGATTACAACTACATGAGGTCTCCAGAATAGGCAAATTCATAAAGACAGAAAATTGAATAGAGATTACCATACTTTGGAAATAGGGGAAATGAAGAGTAGTAATTGTTGAACAGATGAAGAATTTCTGCTTGGGAAAATTTTTTTTTCTGGAAATGGATAGTAGTAATGGCTTGTAACACTGTGAAAGTAATATCACAGTTATAAATAGTTAAAGGGGTAAATTTTATGTCGGGTATATTTTACCACAACAGTTATACCATAATTATTTTTATTTTACTATATGTCCATGTAAATATGATAATACACCATATAGCCTGAATCTTTAAGAATGATAGTTTTTTCTATATAGTTTATAAAGGAACAGACTTCTTGGAGTTCTGATTGTGGCTTATGGGTAACAAACCTGACTAGTATCCATGAGGATGGTAGTTCAATCCCTGGCCCCACTAAGGGGGTTAAGAAACCGTGGGAGTTCCCGTCATGGCTCAGTGGTTAATGAATCCAACTAGGGACCATGAGGTTGCGGGTTCGATCCATGGCCTCGCTCAGTGGTTTAAGGATCCAGCGTTGCTGTGAGCTGTGGTGTAGGTTGCAGACACGGCTTGGATCCTGCATTGCTGTGGCTCTGGAGTAGGCTGGCGGCTACAGCTCTGATTGGACCCCTAGCCTGGGAACCTCCATATGCCACAGGTGCGGCCCTGGAAAAAGACAAAAAAACAAACAAACAAAAAAAATAATTCGGCATTGCTATGAGCTGTGGCGTAGGTCACAGACACAGCTCAATCTGGTGTTGCTGTGGCTATGGCGTAGGCTAGCAGCTGCAGCTCTGATTCAACCCCTAACCCAGGAACTTCCATATGCTCCAGATGCAGTCCTAAGGAAACAAAACAAAACAAAACAAAAAGAGAGTTTTTCATACTCAGTTCTAAAATATCACGTTCTCAAATTAGAAAATTTCTGAAACAATTTTCTTTGATTTCCTATCTTTTTTTTTTATAAAGGGAACTGCATTTTACATACTTTCACTTGGTATCTTCTTAGTTAAAAAAAAATTCTTCCTTGGTCATGACCATCAGAATAAAGTTTAAAGAGTATGACCTCTATTGCTCTCCTTGTTAATTTTCTTTAAAAGATATTTATGTAAAAAAGGAAACTTTCTTTTGTCCTGTCAGAAAACCAACCGTTTGGAACCAGTATCCTGTCTGAGTAATTATTTGTGTGTGATTTACCAAAAGCAGGATATCTTCCTTTTGAAAATATGATATCAAAAACAACAGAATAGATAGTGTATTTAGCATATGCTTGGGCTGCAGAAGGGAGTTTGGACAAATGAGCAATCGTTGGAAAGAACAGACTGACTTTTGTCTCCTAGATGGTTCCTCGAATTTCTTCTACCCTCTCTAGGCAATGTTATAAGCATCCTCAATTACAGTGATATTCAGTAGTTCCTAGAGAATTCACCTGTTAATATTTATCACACAAGCTTTCTCGAAACATTTGTAATCTAACATGAACAAAGCAACCCGTCATTGATTATTAATTATTTCCCATTTTTGGATTTTTCTTGTGGAATTCTTTGAGTTTCAGATGCATTACCTTATTAAAATTAAGAGGAGTTTCTCATTCTGAATCATGATTTGGGGAAAGCAATTTTTTTTTTGTCTTTTGTTTTTTAAGGCCGCACCTGCAGCATATGGAGGTTCCCAGGCTAGGGGTCTAATCGGAGCTGCAACAGCCAGCCTATGCCAGAGCCACAGCAATGCCAGATCTAGGTCGTGTCTGTGACCTACACCACAGATCATGGTAACGCCAGATCCTTAACCCACCGAGTGAGGCCAGGGATCGAACCCGCAACCTCATGGTTCCTAGTCGGATTCGTTTCCTCTGTGCCATGACTGGAACTCTGGGAAAAGTAATTTTTTTTTTAATGGGGCAAGGTGATAACCTCTGAAGAAGGCCTCAAAAATAAAAATGAACTGAAATACAAAGCTTTATAGAGGAATTCGCATTGTGCTAAGTTCTAATGAACCTAGTATCCATGAGGATGTGGGTTTGATTCCTAGCCTAGCTCAGTGGGTTAAGTATCTGGTGTTGCTGTGAGCTGTAGTGTAGGTCACAGACACAGCTTGGATCTTGCATTGCTGTGGCTGTGGTGTAGGCAGGCAGTTGTATCTCCTATTTGACCCCTAGCCTGGGAACTTCCATATGCCACACATATGCGGCACTAAAAAAGCAAAATACAAAACCAAAAACAAAACAAAGCACATAAACAAAAACAGAGATTAATAATAGTAAATAGATTATCATCGGTGAAGTGAATAATGGATATGAATTTGTACTGGGAAACAATGAAGTTAGCATCTCATACTAGAGAGGAAAAAGCTGTAGAATCTCATTGACCTTTGGAGTGAGCAACAACACATGAATGTTCTTGTGATTTGTTGTGTTTTTAAGTTATTAGTGGAAAAATTAATCTGATTGATTTGTCCATGGTATTAAAGAGAGAAAACAGCACAATAGGAGTTATAATGAAAAATGAAGATGGAACAGAGAAAATGTTCTAACACATGCATCTGCAGAGAAAGATGGCAATCACAAATCTAGTTAAAACATTCTATAAATATTGTTCATGATATTTTCACTGCCTTTTCTTAATTCATTATTGAATACTTTTTAAGTTGTTTTCTATTGTAAAGGCTGGTTTTCACGTTTTTATCAAATGCAAAACAGAGCATGCTTTCCTGCCCAGGATGTCAGAATATGTATTTAGAATGCTAGATTAACTTGTACTACTTAAAAAAATAATTAGCAAAGTGATATACTTTGGCACACCAATTAAGAAAAGAGCGTTTTCTGAACCTCTGCCTGGAAGGGGGGACAGCTCTTACTTAGGGAAATAATGAAATTTTTCAGTTTCATATTTGAGTGCTTTCCAATGTTCCATTTGAATGATTTCAACTTGATCAATAAATGAGACTGTGATGCAAAGGAAACTACCATACAAATTTCAAACTTAGAGAAGCTTGTAGTACAACAAATGCAAACAAATTTAGATAGAAAAAAGGACACTTGACAGATTCTGGTATAGTTTCTGCAGGGTAATTTTAACTTTCCTCTCTGACTGCTCTTTAAATTGTAAACTTTCTGAAAGCCCCATTGTGACAGTTCTATTCATCAACATGATTATTTAAAGAAAATCTTTCTGTGCACAATAAAACCAGGAAAGAATGGACAGTGAGTGTAATTTACTTTCCTTTTGAAAAAATTATTACCTGTTAAAACAAATGCAACCCAGAAATGAATGTCTATTGTATTACTTTTTAAAACAATGACCCCATTTATCACTAATAGTACAGAGAATATCTATGGAGATAATTAATATAATACAATGGAAATTTATCATTTTTTGATAATTAAATCTTTTTTTGAGGGTATCACATTGAGGTAATAAATTTTTCTTACACATACATGTATACATTCTTTTCTCTCATATTACGTGTTCCATCATAAGTGACTGGACATACTTCCCAGTGCTACACAGCAGGATATCATTGCTAATCCATTCCATAGGCAATAGCTTGTACCTATTAACCCAAAGCTTCCAAGCCACACCAATACCTCCCCCTCCCCCTTGGCAACCACAAGTCTATTCTCCAAGCCCATGATTTTCTTTTCTGTGGGAAGGTTCATTTGCGCCATATATTAGTTTCAAGATATAAGTGATATCTTACGGTATTTGTCTTTCTCTTTCTGACTTACTT
Source organism: Phacochoerus africanus (assembly GCF_016906955.1). Lineage (NCBI taxonomy): Eukaryota > Metazoa > Chordata > Mammalia > Artiodactyla > Suidae > Phacochoerus > Phacochoerus africanus. Next base: position 81,227,452 of record NC_062560.1, on the reverse strand, counting down.
CACTCAGTATGAGAGTCTCTATTTCCACCTATGTTGCTGCCAGAGACATCATTTTGTTCTTTTTCATGGCTGAGTAGTATTCCATTGTGTATATACAGCAAATCTTCCTAATCCAATCATCTATCAATGGACATTTGGGATAATTCCATGTCTTGGCTATTGTGAATAGAGCTGCAATGAACATGCGGGTGCATGTGTCTTTTTAAAGGAGCATTTTGTCTGGATATATGCCCAAGAGTGGGATTGCTGGGTCATATAGTAGTTCTATGTAGAGTTTTCTAAGATACCGCCATACTGTTCTCCATAGTGGCTCTACCAGCTTACATTCCCACCAAGAGTGCAGGAGGGTTCACTTTTCTCCACACCCCCTCCAGCATTTGTTATTTGTGGACTTATTAATGATGGCCATTCTGACTGGTGTGAGGTGGTGTTTCATGGTAGTTTTGATTGGCATTTCACCAATAATCAGGGATGCTGAGCATTCTTTCAAGTGCTTGTTGGCCATCTATATCTTCCTTGGAAAAATGTCCGTTCAGGTTTTTTGACTATTTTTCAATTGGGTTGTTGGCTTTTTTGCTGTTGAGTTGTATCAGTTGCTTGTATATTCTAGAGATTAAGCCCTTGTCAGTTGCATCATTTAAAACTATTTTCTCCCATTCTGTAAGTTGTCTTTTTGGTTTCTTTTTGGTTTCCTTTGCTGTGCAAAACTTGTCAGTTTGATTAGGTCCCATTGGTTTACTTTTGCTTTTATTTCTGTTGCTTTGGAAGACTGACCTGAGAAAAGGTTCATAAGGTTGAATTCAGAGTATGTTTTGCCTATGTTCTCTTTTAGGAGTTTGATGGTGTCTTGGCTTACATTTAAGTCTTTCAGCCATTTTGAGTTTATTTTTGTGCATGGTGTCAGCGTGTGTTCTAGTTTCATGGATTTGCATGTAGCTGTCCAGGTTTCCCAGCAATACTTGCTGAAAAGACTTTCTTTTTCCCATTTTATGTTCTTGCCTCCTTTGTCCAAGATTAATTGACCATAGGTGTCGGGGTTTATTTCTGGGTTCTCTATTCTGTTCCGGTGGTCGGTCTGTCTGTTTTGGTACCAGTACCACACTGTCCTGATGACTGTGGCTTTGTAATATTGCCTGAAGGCTGGGAGAGTTATGCCTCCTGCTTGTTTTTTGTTTCTCAGGATTGCTTTGGCAATTCTGGATCTTCTGTGGTTCCATATAAATTTGTGGCTTGTTTGTTATAGTTCTGTGAAAATTGTCATGGGTAATTTGATAGGGATTGCATTGAATCTGTAGCTTGCTTTAGGTAGTATGGCCATTTTTCCAATATTAATTTTTCCAAACCAGGAGCTTGGAATATCTTTCCCTTTCATTACACCTTCTTTCAATTCCTTGATTAATGTTTTAGAGATCTAAGTCTTTCACCTCCTTAGGTGTATTCCCAGGTATTTGAATTTTGGGGGTGCAATTTTAAAAGGTATAATATTTTTGTATTCCTTTTCTAATATTTCATTGTGAGTATACAGAAATGTGACTGATTTCTGAATGTTAATCTTTTTTTTTTGTTGTTGTTGTTGTTGCTATTTCTTGGGCCGCTCCCACGGCATATGGAGATTCCCAGGCTAGGGGTTGAATCGGAGCTGTAGCTCCCGGCCTACGCCAGAGCCACAGCAACACGGGATCCGAGCCACGTCTGCAACCTACACCACAGCTCACGGCAACGCCGGATCATTAACCCACTGAGCAAGGGCAGGGACCGAACCCGCAACCTCATGGTTCCTAGTTGGATTCGTTAACCACTGTGCCACGACGGGAACTCCTGAATGTTCATCTTATATCCTGCTACTTTGCTGAATTTATTAATCAGTTCAAGTGGTTTTGAGGTTGAGTCCTTAGGGTTTTCTATGTATAGTATCATGTCGTCTGCATACAGTGACAGTTTTACCTCTTCTCTTCCTGTTTGGATGCCTTTTACTACTTTTGTCTAATTGCTGTGGCTAGGACTTCCAGTACTATGTTGAAAAATATTGGTGAGAGTGGGCATCCTTGTCTTGTTCCAGATTTTAGTGGGAAGGCTTTCAGCTATTCTCCATTGAGTATTATATTTGCTGTGGGTTTGTCATAAATGGCTTTGATTATGCTGAGGAATGTTGCCTCTATACCTACCCACTTTAGAAAGAGTTTTTATCATGAATGGATGCTGGACATTGTCAAATGTTTTTTCTGCATCTATTGAGATGATCATGTGGTTTTTTACTTTTCTTTTGTTAATGTGGTGTACGATGTTGATAGATGTGCATATGCTGAGCCATCCTTGTGAACCTGAGATGAATCCCACCTGGTCGTCGTGTATGATCTTTTTCATATGTTGTTGGATTTCAGTTGGCTTAAACTTTGTTGAGAATTGTTGCGTCTATATTTTTCAAAGATATTGGCTGATAGTTTTCTTTTTTGGTGGTATCTTTGTCTGGTTTTGGAATTAGGGTGATAGTGGCATCATAGAATGTCTTTAGCAGTGTTCCTTCTTTAAACTTTTGGAAACATTTAAGCAGGATGGATAAAAGTTCCTCTCTGTATATTTGTTAGAACTTGGCTGTGTAGCCAACTGGTCCTGGACTTTTATTTGTAGGGAGTGTTTTTATGACATATTCAATTTCATTTCTAGTGATTGGTCTGTTCAGTTGATCTATTTCTTCTTGATTCAGTTTTGGCAGGCTGTAACTCTCTAGAAACATGTCCATTTCTTCTAGGGTGTCAAATTTGTTGGCATACAATTGTTCATAGTATTCTCTCATGTTTTTTTTGTATTTCTGTAGTATCCATTGTGACTTAATTTTCATTTATTATTTTGTTTATGTGGGTTTTTCTCTCTTGGTGATTCTAGCCAGAGGTTTGTCAATTTTGTTTACCTTTTCAAAGAACCAGCTCTTCGTTTTATTGAATTCTTGTATTGTTTTTTAAACCTCTATTTTATTGATTTCCTCTTTGATTTTTATGATTTCCTTCCTTCTTCTGACTTTAAGTTTTTCTTGTTCTTCTTTTTCTAATTCATTTAGGTGGTGGGTTAAGTTGTAAATTTGAGATTTTTCTTCTTTTTTGAGGAAGCCCTGTATTGCTATGAACTTCCCTCCAAGCACTGCTTTTGCAGCATCCCATAGATTTTGACTGGTTGTGTCTTCATTATCATTTGTCTCAAGGTATTTTTGAATTTCCTTCTTGATTTCTTCATTGACCTATGGGTTTTTTAGTAGCGTGTTGTTTAGTCTCCATGTTGTAAGTTTTTGCTCATTTATTTTCCTGTGGTTGATTTCTAGTTTCATGCCATTGTGGTCAGAGAAGCTACTTGAAATAATTTCTATGCTCTTAAGTTTGTTTGAGGTTGGCTTTGTGTCCCAGTATGTGATCAATTCTTGAGAATGTTCCGTGTGCACTTGAAAAGAATGTATATTTTGATTTTTTTGGAATTAATTCCTGAAAATGTTGATTAAGTCTAACTTTTCTATTGTTTCCTTTAGGATCTCTATTGCTTTATTGATTTTCTGTCTATAGAGGATCTGTCCATTGATGTGAGTGGGGTGTGAAAGTCTCCCATCAATTTCTCCTCTTATGTCTGTTAATACTTGCTATATGTATCAGAGTGCTCCTATATTTTGGCATATATATTGATGATTGTAATATCCTCTTCTTGAAGGGATCCTTTAACCATTAAATATGCCCTTCTTTGTCTTTCTTTACGGCCTTTGTTTTAAAGTCTATTTTGTCTGATATGAGTATCGTAACTCTTGCTTTCCTGTCTTGTCCATTGGCATGTAATCTCTTTTTCCATCCCCTCACTTTCAATCTATATGTGTCCTTTGCCCTAATGTGAGTTTCTTGTAGGCAGCAGATTGAAGGTTTTTGCTTTTTTATCCAATCAGCCACTCTGTTACTTTGATTGGAGCATTTACTCCATTGACATTTAAGGTGATTATTCATAGATGTTTATTTATTTCCATTTTAAACCTTATTTTCCAGTTGTTTCTTTGTTTCTCTTTTCTTCTTTTCTTTTGTTGGCTGGATGGTTTCCTTTTATGCTTAAGTACTTTTCTTTTCCATTTTTGTGAGTGTAATGTTTGGTTTTGATTTGTGGTTGCCCTGTTTTTTAAGTATGTTAACCCCTTCCTATATCTGCTTGCTTTAGCCTGAGTCATATAGGCTCAAACACATCATTAAAATAGAAAATGGATCTATTTTTTCTTATTTACCTTGACAACATTGTATGATTTTGATGTCTTTTTTTTTTTTTTTGGTCCTTTCTAGGGCCACTCCTGCGGCATATGGAGGTTCCCAGGCTAGGGGTCCAATTGGAGCTGTAGCCACTGGCCTACACAAGAGCCACAGCAATGCCGAATCCGAGCTGTGTCTGCAACCTACACCACAGCTCACAGCAATGCCGGATCCTTAACCCATGGAATGAGGCCAGGTATCAAACCAGCAACCTCATGGTTCCTAGTCGGATTCGTTAATCACTGTGCCACAATAGGAACTCCTGATATCTTTATTTTTTAACATTCATGTTTATATATGTATGCTGGCTTATTTATGTGACTGCTTTCCAATTGTGGTTTCTTCCATCCTAGTTCTTTCTCTTTTTTTTTTTTTCATTTTTAATTTAGAGAAGCCCTTTCAGTATTTCTTTTAGAATGGGTTTCATATTGCTTTACTCTTTTAGCTTTTGTTTGTTAGAGAAATTCTTTATTTTCCCTTCCATTTTAAATGATATTTTTGCTAGATAGAGTATTTTAGGTTGCATATTTTTCCTTTCAGTGCTTTAAATATATCTTGCCACTACCTCCTGGCCTCTAGTGTTTCTGTAGAGAAATCAGCTGATAGCCTTATGGGGGGTTCCCTTATAATTAATGCTTTGCTTTTCTCTTGCTGCCTTTAGAAGTCTCTCTTTAACTTTTGCCATTTTTGTTATAATATGTCTTGGTGTGGGTCTATTTGGGTTCAACTTGTTTGGGGCCCTCTGTGCTTCCTGTATATTGAAGTCAGTATCCTTTAGATTTGGAAAGTTTTCAGCCATAATTTCTTCAAATATATTTTCAATCCCCTTTTCTTTTTGTTCTCCTTCTGGAATGCCTATTATGCATAGATTGGCCCACTTTATATTATCCCATAGGGTTCATCTTTCATGCTTTCCATTGCTTTCATGTTTTTCCATTTGGTTTTCTGTCTGCTGTCCTGTTTGGGTGATTTCCATTATTCTATCTTCCACATCACTAATTCATTCCTATGCATTATTCATTCTGGTCTTTATTGCCTTTAACTCTGTTTGTATCTCTGCAAATGAATTTTCTACTTTTTCTTGGCTCCTCCTTGTATTTTCTGGTTCATTTCTGAGGGAATCTGCATCACTGTTCATATCTTCTCTTAGTTCCTTCAGTATTTTCACTACTTCCCTTTTAAACTCAAATTCTGTCAGACTGCAGAGGTCTGTTTCATTGTTGATTGCTTTAGGTGAATTCTCCTGTTGCTTTAACTGGGAATGGTTTTTGTGCTTCTTCTTCTTGCTTGTGTTTTTCTTTTTCTGTGAATTTGGGGAAGCCAAACTGTAGTTTGGCACAGTCCAGGGCGGGCCAGCAAGCAAGCAGCTTTCCATGCAGGGGGGTGGGGGAGCGCAGTGGACCAGTGAGCAGCTTCCTGTGGCAGGGAGACCCAGAGCATGGTGGGCGGTGAGTGGCTTCCCACTGGCAGGGTGCCTGGTCTGTGTTAGATGGCAAGTGGCATCTTGCTGCAAGGGGCGCTGCACTAGGGACACTCTGCCTTCTGCAAACCAGCAGGCAAGCCTGCACACTGGGGCACAAGGAGTTTTCTATGGCAGCCCACCCCTCCTCTCCCCTCCCCAACAATGGTGCCTTGTCTCTCCTGTGGGTTTGGGACTCCTCCTGGGTTCCCTATGCTGTGTCTTTTCACTCCCCAGCCCTTAGCATACTGCTCCCTAGCCCCTTAGGCTGTCTCCACATTGCCAACCCCAGACTGCTCACAGAGACTGACCTCCAGAGCCTACATTTCAGCACCCAGCCCCCACCCAAGCATCTCAGGCTGTGGTGTCTGTGCCAATGGTTCAGATGATCTGTGTGTCTCTCACTCTACTTTTCAGATCTCAGTCCTGCTGCTGCACTTTTTCAGCATCTTGGAGATCCCTCTGACTTGGCTGATCTTTCCGTTGGTTAGGTGGCTTCCCAGGGTGTTGTTCCCATTCTCCTTCACAGCTCCCTATTGGGAAAGCTAGTCCCATCCTTATTCTTTTTCTCTCTATCTTTTTTTTCTTTTGTTTTACCCAGTTATGTCAAGAGTTTCTTGCCCTTTTTGGAAGTTTAAGTTCTTCTGTCAGCATTCAGTTGATGTTCTATGTGAGCCGTTTTACATGTAGATTTTTTTTATGTGTTTGTGGGAAAGGTTGAGCATGTCCTCTTACTCTTCTGCTATCTTGCCTCCTCTGATAATTAAATCTTTTATTTAGTAAAGTGGCTGTAGATGGAAATGCCAACTAGTTGGTATTCAGTCCTAACATGGTTTTCAATTTTTGTTATTGGATGTAGATAATTAAAAATAAGCTAGAAAATAAGAAAATTAAATTATTTGCTTGACTACACCACATTTTATATGTCTTCCTTTGGGAAGAAGGTTAATTGAAAAGCTTAACTTGTTCTTTATTCCCACCACAGTCATTACTGAGACATATAACTAGCAACATTTTATCTAATTAATAACCTAGATGAGCAGATAAAACTATTGCAGGGAATGTGGTTTTTATGTATAAAACATAATTTTTTAATTCATTTAGTTTTCTTTATACTAATACCCTTAAATCTCAATTGGCACTTCAGAGCTATTAAATAATCTGTCATCAAACAAAATGACAAACCATGTGGGTCTTAGATCACATTCTCACTGGACAGGATGCTACTTGTACATCTGCTTCTCTTATGATCAGTTAATCTTGTTGAAATTAAAATGCCTGCATATGGAGACAGAAACACTCATAGTCCGTACTAGAAAACTGCTTTTGTTGACATCATAGGAGGAATGATCCAAGAATGTTAGATCTTGGTAGGTGATTGTACTAACTGGTTGTATTATTATTAATACAAAGTCTCAGACATATGGTAGATGCTGTATGAATAAAAAGATTGAAGTGGTTCCATTTTCAAAGATAATTCTGGTTATATTGTGAGCACACTTTAATTCTGGCTTACTTATGAGGGGAAGATGGTTCAATTGTATAGATTTACAAAGAGCTCAATTGAATTGAAAGGGAGGTTATCACAACTTGAGCTAGTTCTACCTCACCAAATGATAGGTTAAATCCTTAGTGAGTTTAAGACAGAAAGATGTCACATGAAGTTCCGTCATTGTGAGTGTAATGAAAGAGAAGTTGTTCTTGGAGTTTCTGTTGTGGCTCAGCAGCTTAAGCATCTGACTAGTATTCATGAGGATGCAGGTTCAATCCCTGGCTTTGCTCAGTGGGTTAAGGATCTGGCGTTGTGGCAAACTGTGCTGTAGGTCACAGGTGTGGGTCAGATGCGGTGTTGCTGTGGCTGTGGCATATGCCTACAGCCCTGCAGCTGTAGCTGCAGCTCTGATTCCACCCCTAGCCTGGGAACTTCCATATGCTTCAGCTATGGCCCTAAAAAGAAAAAAAAAGAGAGAGAGAGAGAAGTTGTTCTTAAAATGTTAGTTTATTGTAGTATGTTCTAGGAGTTATTTATTCCTAAAATGTTTTGTACGATTGGTATATCTAAGTCCTTTACCCTTAAAGGCAGAAGTGTCCCATGAGTAAAGCCATGAGGATCGAAAACTTTAGAACTATATTTAGGGTGGTGGTGAACATAGCCCTCTACATGATTCTCCTTATCTGAGCATAATTAGATTTGAATTTTAAATATTGTCAAATGTCAAATTGGGTTATTAATGACATCCTAAGGCCCTGATTTTAGTTGTAATTATTTTGGGCTAGCCTAAAAGCAGTAAGTTTTCCCAGGGAGGCCCTTCTAATAAAATCCCCACTTATTAGGTTACCTTGATTATTCTTCCTTAAATATTGAAATAATATCTCTGCTTCCCAACTCCACTATAGAGGGAATGATACCTGACACAGATTATCATATGATTTTTACACAAGGTAAATTTCTTCTCATTCACATTTTTTACAGCTTTGTTGAGTTATACTTCAAATACCGCATAATACACTCCTTTAAGGTATACAATTTAATAATTTTAGTGTTTAAAAAGTGTGTGCAACATATCAAGATCTGATCATGTTGAGCATATCTCCGTGTGACTTTTGTCCTTTTGTAGATATTCTGTGAAAAAATATCTATTCAAACCCTTTGCCATATTTTAATTGGGTTATTTGCTATTTTGCTAGTGAGTCACAAGGGTTCTTTATATATTCTCTATAAAAGTCCTTTATAAGGTAAGTGACTTGTGAATATTTTCTCACATTATCTGAGTTGTCTTATATTTCTTGATGTTATTCTTTAAGGCATAAAGGTCTTAACTTGGATAAAGCTTTGTCATGAGTCTTGAAATCAAGAGGTGAGTGCCCCAACTCCTTTAATTCCTTTTTAAGGTTATTTTGAAATCTCTGGGTTCATTATATTTTCATAGAAATCTTTGAATCAGCTTGTCAATTTCTTTTAAGAAAAGATAACTGGAATTTTGATAGGATGAATCTGAAGACTAATTTGTAGAGTTCTTCCATCTTGGCAATATTAAGCCTCCTTATATATGATCATGGGACATTTTATTATTCACGGTACTCCAGAGAAACAGATTGTGTGTGTATGTGTGTGTGTGTGTATTCTTCCCTTTAATGTACAATACCATAAATACTATGATGTAAAATTAACAATACCTAAATCTTATGATATAAAATCATGTATCTTATGTTACATAATTTAGGGAATAAGAGAGGAAAGAAAACAAGGACATATTATACACACATACACATATTTATAGTAAAATGCTTTCATCTTTACACTTTTGAATATGATGTTAGCTGTGGGCTTAACATACATAGCTTTTATTATGTTGAGATATGTTCCCTCTATACCCACTTTCTGGAGAGATTTTATCATTTATGGATGTTGAATTTTGTCTGAAGTTTTTTATTCATCTATTGAGATGATTATATGATTTTTATATTGTTCAGTGTGTTAACATGATATATCACATTGATTGATTTGTGCATACTGAACCATGACTGCATCCCTGATATCAATTCCACTTGATCATGGTATATAATCCTTTTAATGTATTGTTGCATTTGGTTTTGAATATTTTGTTGAGCATTTTTGCATGTATATTCATCAGTGTTATTGACCTGTCATTTTCTTTTTTACAGTATCTTTGTCTGGTTTTGGTATCACAGTAAGGCTTGTCTCATAGAAAGAGTTTAGAAGCATTTATTTCTCTGCAATTTTTTGGAATCATTTGAGAAGAAACACAAAAATGCATAGGCTTAAAAATGCGCTAGTAAACAACCAATGGGTCTATGAAGAAATAAAAAAAAATCAATACCTGGAGGCAAATCAAAATGGAACCATGATGATTCAAAACATGTGGGACACAGCAAAAGCAGTGAAAAGATGAAAGCATTTCCTCTAAGATCAAGAATAATGTATGGATGCCCACTTTTGCCACTTTTGTTCAGTGTAATATTGGAAGTCCTAGCCACAAAAATCAGACAAGAAAAAGAAATAAAAGAAATCCAAATCAAAAGGGAAGAAATAAAACTTTCACTGTTTTGCAGACAACATGACACTACATGGAGAAAACCCTAAAGATGCTACCAAATAAACTACTAGAGCTCATCAATGAATTCCATAAAGTTGAAGGATACAAAATTAATATATACAGATGTGTTGAATTTCTATGACTAAAATGAACTATCATAAAGAGAAATTAAGGGACTGATTCACAGCCATATCAAAAAAATAAAATAAAATACCAAGGAATAAACTTACCTAAGGGTGTAAAAGACTTGTACTTAGAAAGCTATAAGACACTGATGAAAGAAATGGAAGATAACAGGAAGGAATGGAAATATGCAACATATTCATGAATTGAAAGAATTAATATTGTTATAATGACAGTACTACTCAAAACAATCTACAGATTCAATGCAATCCCTATCAAAATATTAATGGCGTTTTCCCCAGAACTAGAATAAATAATTTTAAAATTTCTACGGAAACACAAAAGACCACAAACAACCAAAACGATATTCATTAAAGAGAAAGAAAACATTAGGGAGTTCCCTTGTGGAACAGTGGGTTAAGGATCCAGTGTTGTCACTGCTGTGGCTTGGGTTGCTGCTATAGTACGGATTCAATCCCTGGCCTGGGAACTTCCACATGCCATGAGTGTGGCCCAAAAAAATATTATAATGATCACACTCCCTGAGTTCAGACTATATTACAACACTACAGTAATCAATAGAGCATGGCACTGGCACAAACACAGACCCAAAGATCAATGGAACAGAATACAGATCCCCTCACCCCAGAAAAACCCATACACTTATGGTCAATTAGTCTACAACAAAGGAAGCAAGGATGGAGTTCCTGTTTTGTCTCAGCAGTAACAAACCTGACTAGCATCCATAAGGATGCAGGTTCGATCTCTGGCCCCACTCAGTGGGTTAAAGATCCAGTGTTGCCATGAGCTGTGGTGTAGGTTGCAGACACAGCTCAGATCTGGCATTGCTGTGGCTGTGGCATAGGTCAGTGGCTACCACTCCAATTCAACCCCTGGCCTGGAAACTTCCACATGCCACAGTGTGGCCCTAAAACACACACACCACACACACACACACACACACACACACACACAAAAGGAAGCAAGGATATATAATGGAGAGAAGACAGTCTCTTTAATAAGCAATGCTGGAAAAACTACACAGCTACCTATAAATAAAATTAGAATTTCTCACATCATATAAGAAAATAAACTCAAAATAGATTAAAGACCTAAAAGTAAGACCTGAAACCATAAAACATCTAGAGGAAAATATAGCCAGAACACTCTTTCTCATAAATTGTGTGAATATTCATAAATTATGAATATATATTTATTCATAAACTTACCTAAAGGTGTAAAAGACATATATATGTGAATGATTTGTCTCATGAGGCAGAGCAAACAGAAACAAAAATAAATGAATGGGATCTAATTAAACTTAGAATCTTGGCACAGGAAAGGAAATCATCAACAAAACAAAAAGACAATCTTTAAATGGAAGAAAATATTTACAAAAAATATGAATGATAAGGGGTTAACATCCAAAATAAATAAACAACCTATACAACTCAATATTAAAAGAAAGCAAACAACGTGATTAATAAATGGGCAGAAATCCTGAGTAGACATTTTTCCAACAAGAACATACAGATGGCCAATAAGAACATAAAAAGATGCTCAATAATCATTAGAGTAATGAAAATCAAAACCGCAATGATTTGTCTGTTAGAATGAACATTTTACATCTGTTAGAATGAATATCATCAAAAAGAAGAACACAAATAACAAATGTTGGTGAAGTTGTGGAGAAAAGGGAATCCTAGTACACTGTTGCTGAGAATGTAAGTTGTTATAGCCACTATGGAGAACAATATAGAGGTTCCTCAAAAAATTAAAAACAGAACTACCATATGATCCAGTAATTCTAATCCTGGGCGTATATTTTAGAAAATGAAAACACTTTTCAAAAAGACATATGTACCCCAATGTTCACAGCAGCATTATTTACAATAGCGAAGATACGGAAGTAACCTAGGTATCCATACATAGGTGAATGAATAAAGAAGATGTAGTATGTATACACACACACACACACACACACACACACACACACACACCAGAACAGTCCTCAGCCATAAAAAAGAATTAAATTTTGCCATTTGATGCTACATGGCTGAGCTTGGGGGGCATTATACTAAGTAAAATAAGTCACATTGACACAGACAAATACTTCATGATATCACTTATATATGGAATCTAAGAAATGCAACTAACACTCATATTCAATTCATCCTTTTTCTTAAGAGGTGAATTGGTATTATATTTGCAACCAGTGTGAACACAGTAGACTCTTGAGATAAATTATCCATGACAGCAGTACTCTGTAGAATTTGGGATGATCCTCATGAAAATCTTTAATTTAAAGCATTAAGAAAACAGAATTTTAGAAGCCCAAATTCATGTGCTTTGGAAAAATATCTTTGTCCTTATCTAAAATATGCATATTAGATTGAGATTAAATATCATTTTTTGAGAACTCAAAAATTCTTTATAGTGATTGTTTCTTGGTAGTTTTAAAATATCAGATATTTCTGCTTTGTTCTGAAGATGAAAAGATTTTTAAAGAAACTACAATAGACAATTCTCTTACACTTAAAGAATACATAATCTTCAGAATATTTATTGTTTTATGCATATAAATACAGATATGTGTATGCGTGTAGATATACCTATACTACACTTGATCTTGGCCAAAAGGCCAAGAAGTGATGGATATATAATTATAAACTAGATATGTCTGTCCATTTTGGGAGAGCAAGTCTTCACCAATATGCCGCCATTTCAGCTGCCACAACCCTAATACACAAATTTAAGTATTTAAAGCATCTGCAATATTAGTAACTATTCATAATTTAAATGGTTCTGTTAATAACATGGCAAATCTGAAATATTGCTCTTTAGTGAAATTACTAAAATGTTAAGATCAGCAATATTGCCATTAGAAAATATTACTTTAATAAAAGTAAGCATAGATGAAGCAATTATTTGACCTAAAATAGAAACTGCTTTCAATATTTATCACTACTATTCTTAAGATTTTATAGTTTTCAATTTACAAACCTAAGTTTAAGATGATATGCTGAATTTCAGTGCCTCAAAATTTTCATACACTGGTTAATTTTCACATGTTCAACTTAGTTTTTCACTGTTGTAATACAACTGATTGTACTACTAATGAAGATCTGAATGCAAGCATTTAAAAAACATTGGTTACTGCACTAATGCGTTTTAGACCACTAGTATGCAAATTCACTGATTTTTAAGTTAGCTTTCCCACTACATAACAAGATGTTTCTCAATATTTTCTTAACTCATTTTATTGTTCTATGTGAATAGCAATAGTATATAAAGATGCAAAAGCCATCAACTGATCCAGAGAAGAGATAAAGCTTCTTGTGTGCAGAAAAAAAATTTCATACTCTGCTTCCATTAGTGATTTTACTGCAATGTTAATTTAAATAGAGAACTGGGACAGCATGCTTTATGAGCCCAACCACAGGGGACTCCCTTAATAACATCTTCCAGATTACCTTTGCTCCCTGAACATCCTCCCAACTACCACTAGAAGACCTGTATTTGAAAATAGAAAAATGATAAGAAGTTTAGTAAGTTTGATGATGGCCATGACTATATTGGATCACCAGCAATTTTCAGATTAGAATGGCTGAAGGAGTAAGTAGAAGATGAATAAAAGAACACATTTGATCAAACATGGTAAATGTAATCTTCATTTATGGGAAGTAAAAACAGAAGGAAGCTGATATATGGGAAAACAGAGATGTCAATGGACTAGAGGTCCTTACAAGTTCAGAGAAAAGATAAAATATCAATAGTAAAGTTAAGATTTATAAAGGAAAGAGGTTACCTATTGTAGTTTCATATTTGTTTAGTCCTAGAAGTGGCCATGGGGGAGTGTAGCTGAGGTGGGGTGGAAATCCATATGATCACAGACAGCTAGAACAAGGAAGTGGTTTGAGACAGAGATGACAGTCTGGTAAATAAAAACACAATTAAAAAATATACTAGCACATTCCTCTGTGGAAGAACTAAAATCACAGAAGCATTAAGCATACAGTGAAACATTGACTTGTTTTTCTAGTTAAGGTAAATGTATTATAATTTTCACATCTTCTTTTGATGCACAAATGAATCAGAATCCTCTCATCTTTTCCTAGCTTTAACTATGTCACCATCAATGATGACAACTATGAAAAAGGCAATGATTTGAATGTATATTCATGTTGGAATATATTGGTTAGCAAGGTGATAACTTATAATATAAACCCCCTAAGTCAGTTATATCAACTACTTTAGGTAGTTTACTCTACTTGTAAGTCTATACATAGTTCCTAGCCTTGGAACCTTAGGCTTTTTAATTAAAAGATATCAGTTTGACTTAAAATTGCAAGATTTATGTTAAGGTGGTTATATGTTCCAATCAAATTTTGAATGAGAGTAATTTTTAGGATATGTGGAAATATCACATATTTAAAAATTCTTAGGATACTTATCAACCCAAGTAACTAGATAATTTAATCATGTTTTCTGATTCATCATTTTCTCATTTGTTCACCATGAATTTTGTTGTGTTATGATGACAATTCTCAGGAAAAAATTAGGAAATAGTAACATGTTTCTACAAAAAAAAATATCTGTTTGAATGACTGGTACCTTTATTCTAGTACCAGATCCTATTTTATCTAACCATACAATAATTAACATTAAAGCTTAATTTTATTATTTGCAAAATGAAGTAATTTGACATATGGAATAACCTCTGGCATCCCAATGACTCAAAATTTCTGAGAACACCTCTCATTTATTCCACTTTTGCCACAAACATGGCTACCAAATATTGCCCACCATGGCATCCTATGTTCAAGATGTTTATTGTCCCTTCCTTTCTTCTAAGATCAGAGGATGGAGAATGTGGATAATGTTATTTCTTTAGGACTGAGCTCCATTACTAAATATCTTCAAGTCAGAGTATGTACATAACTACCTTAATATAATGCCAACATTTTAAGGACATGATTTTTACACATACCTCATTTATTTGACTGATAATAAATTGACTGCCTTTTTTACAGGCAAATGTTAGCAACTGTTTTCCATTCCATTCTCTTGCAGGTCACTGAAGACTCAAGGAACAGCCTGATTTTATTCTGTGATATAATACATTTAAAACCAAAGTGAAATGTAGGAAGTCTTTCTTCTCTCAGGACAGAAATTTGGAAAATACTCTGTATAAGGTGTCTCAGCAATGAACTGTATGTTCCTCTTAACAGACAGAAAATGAGAAGCCCTTACCATAGCTACTTTTAGCAAAAATGATAGATCCATTCACAAAACTCCTCTAATTTTAGAGGCTAATAGTATCTATGAATTTAAGGAAGATATAAGCTACCTATTAATAATTTAGAATTATTATATCAATAATTATATCAAAGGCAAATGTTAGATTTGGGCCATTTTTTGGCTTCAACAAGTGCTTCAATTTGTGAGTGAATCTAACAATAACAGGATGTATGTGAAATTTTGCATCTGATATTTCACAAAAGTTAGCTTTGGGCAAAAAAATGAATAAGATTTTTTTTTCTTTTTTTAAACATATTTGGGAAGTAAACAATTGAGGTACACTTAAGGAAACTAGAAATTTGGAATTATTTTATAATTCACAAAAGCATTTTTAAGATAGCTGAATGGGAGATGATCATGGTCAATGATGCTATCAACTTTTAGAAATAAAGAGGCTGGAATTTTTTAAGTGATGTTTGTCTAAAAATATTTTTTTCTATTTATAGCTATTCTTGTCCATTCTCATAAAGACAAAAACTGTCTAAATAAATATGGGCTGTAAGACAGCTAGTATGGTATTTTGTTTAGCAATGTATCCTTGTATATAGACATTTAAAATATTTCATAATTAAATGAAGAAGAAAAAAAGAAACAAAGAAATGAATGCTAATTTTCTGGAGGACTTACTTGGAATATACATAGACTTTTTTTTTTACTCTAAAATCAAAGACATGAAAAAACTTTTATTCATATTTCATTTACATGGTTAGAGATCAGGACCTTACTATAGAAAATAGTTACTATATACGATTGTTCCAGAAAATAAGGAAGCTTCAGAAATTATAAAAGGGATCAAGATCCATAGTAGGTTTTCATCAATGCTTTTCTAGTTTCAATTCTTCATTCATAGTAAACAAGACTCTAACCTCAGCAAACTTCCCTGGATCCTTTCCAATAAAGAAGATGGTATCTTTAACTTGTACTTGACCTTGTCTTCCAGTTGATGGTACCTTGTATCATTTCAGTGATGAACTCTTTGACAAGGCCTTCAAGAATATCCCCCGGCTCAGTATTAGGATTCTGATCATCCCCAAATCCTTATATTGTATGTTGTAATTCTTTAAAAAAAAAAAAAAGTCTTTTACCAGGTTAACTTCTGCACCCCCTCCACTTTCTTTATTTTCTTCCTCAAAGATGGGGTTATCTTCCGTATCTTCTCTGTTTCTATTTCATTGATTTCTTCTCTGATCTTTATGATTTCTTTCCTTCTACTAACTTTAGGTCTTGTCTGTTCTCTCTCGAGCTGCTTTAGATGTAAAGTTAGCTTGTTTATTTGGGCTTTTTCTTGTTTCCTGAAGTGGGCTTGTATTGCTATAAACTTTCCTCTTAGAATGGCTTTTGATACATCCCATAGGTTTTGGAGTGTCGTATCTTCATTGTCATTTGCCGCTAGGTATTTTTTAATTTCCTCTTTGATTTCTTCAGTGATCCATTGGTTGTTGAATAGCATGTTGTTGAGTCTCCACGTGTTTGTGTTTTTTGCAGTTATTTTCTGGTTGTTGATTTCTGGTTGTATAGCATGGTGGTCGGAAGAGATGCTTGATGTGGTTTCAATTTTCTTAAAGTTACTGAGGTTGGATTTGTAGCCCAGGATATGATCAGTCTTAGAGAATGTTCCATGTGCACTTGAGAAGAATGTGTATTCTGTTGCTTTTGGACAAAATGTCCTACAAATATCTATTAAGTCCATCTGGTTCAATGCTTCATTCAGGGCCTGTGTTTCCTTATTGATTTTCTGTCTGGATGATCTGTCCATTGCTGTAAGTGGGGTGTTAAAGTCCCCCACTATGATTGTGTTATTGTCAATTTGTACTCTTAAGGTTGTTAGCAGTTGCCTTATATATTGTGGTGAACCTGTGTTGGGTGCATAGATATTTAAAATTGTTATATCATCTTCATGGATTGATCCTTTGATCATTATGTAATGACCTTCTTTGTCCCTTAAAATATTCTTCATTTTAAAGTCTATTTTGTCTGATATGAGTATTGCTACTCCTGGTTTCTTTGGATCCCCGTTTGCATGAAATATTTTCTTCCATCCTCTCACTTTCAATTTGTATGTGTCCCTAGAAGTGAAGTGGGTCTCTTGAATACAGCATATATATGGGTCTTGATTTTGTATCCATTCAGCCAGTCTATGTCTTTTGGTGGGCGTTTAGTCCATTAACATCTAAGGTAATTATTGATATGTATGTTCTTATTGCCATTTTATTAATTACTTTGGATTTGTTTTTGCTGCTCTTTTTCAGAATATACACAGACTTGATATAATAAGGCCATTAGTGGATAAAGGATATTAGTGAAAAAAAATGTTGAAATCCAAATAAAGTTTGTAGTTCATTAACAGTCAGGCACCAATGTTAATTTCTTAGTTTTGGCAAATGTACCATGGTTATATAAGATGCTAACATTAAGGGGACATGGGTGAAAGGTATAGAAAAACTCTATCTTTCCATCCTTTCTGTATGTCTAAATTTATTTAAAAATAAAAAGTTTAATATTAAAAACAATCGAGTTATTTCTTGCCTTAAAAAGTTTAAATGTTCACTAGAAACATATAAGTTAGGAAATAATAGGTGTTTTAATATCCAGGCAGTCTTCGCTTTATATGATAGTATGGAACTCTAAAAATTGCTGTAAGCTGAAACCATGGTGAACAACTTTAATAATTAATGAGAAAATTTCGAATTGTTCTGTGACCTCACTCATGTTTTTTCAAAACATAAAAACTCTCTTACTATTAATTATAAGTGTATAGGGGAATAAAAATAGTGAAACTAATATTTATTTCAATGTCATTTAAAACATTAGAAACATTGAGAATTGAGGTTTTTAAATCTTTGTAAAAAATTATCGAGTGTTTTACTTGTGCTTGCCTCCTTCTGGTATATCCAGTGATATAGAGAGAGCATCTTTTCTATGCTTTTGTGAATTGTCTGCTCCTTTCTAAGTTTAGATCAGCTTCCAAAATTTTACCTTCGTGCTCTGGATGTTTGAAATACTTCTTAGAGTTCCTTTAATGCTAAGTTTTGGCTGATGTAATTCCTCTGGGTCATTTTCATCCTTTTGGTTTGCTCATTTATATCAGTTAAGTTCCCCTTCGCTAAGTTCTTAACAGCTACGTTTCTAGAGCTTCCTGTGAAGTGGCAGTGTTAACACACTCATAGTCCGTTATTTGTTCTATAACTGCATTTATATTTGACTTTAACTTCACTTCAGTGTTATCACTTTTTGTTTGCTGCACTTGCTTATTTATTGGCCAATTCTATCCTCCTTTATTGTCTATTTTTGTAGACTGCCACAGGGTTTATCATTGGGATCCAGGAGCCAACATAACTACATGCTTTGCTGCTATGGACAGTGAGAAATCTCAAGACTTTGAAAGAAGTGATGTGTTTTGTCACTGATCATAACATGCCTCTGTTATTTATGTAGTGATTTGTGGACCAAAAAGCTAGCTGTAAAGTTTGTACTCAATGCAATTACATTTAACATATCATGGTAAAACACAAAAACCTATACAATAATTTTAATAGCAGCATTTTTAATAATAAACAAATGGGTAAACAACCAGAATGTCCATCTGTTGATGAATGGATGTAAAAAATAAGGTATTTCAACACAATGTAACATTGTTTGCAGTAAAATTAATGCATTCTGATACATGATGCAACATGAATGAATACTGAAAAACATGTTAAAGGAAGTGAGACAGTCACAAAGGACCATAGTAAGCAAATTATATATATATATATATATATATATATATATATATATATATATATATGAGAGAGAGAGAGAGAGAGAGAGAAAGAGAGAGAGACGGGGAAAATAGATTAGTGATTACCTATGATTGGGGAGTTTGGAAGAAATAAGGAGTGAATGCTAATGGATAAAGAGTTTCTTTTTGTTATGATGAAGATGTTCTAAAACTAGATTGTGGTGAGGGCTGTACACCTTTGTGAATATTCTAAAAAAACATTTAATAATACATTGTAAATGAACAAATTATATGGCATGTGAATTATATCTCAATAAAGCTACACATATAGACTCACACTGCCGTAGCAGAAATTTGTGCACACAAGAACTCTGGGAAGCTATTTACTGAACAAAAACAAACTCGTGGACATAGAGAACAGACTGAAGTTTTTGTAAGAGATGGTATGTCTGTATGAGTTTGGTCATAAAGGAGAGAAAGAATGAACACTAGGAATGAGTTAGAAGAAATGCAGGATGAAGGTTTTGGTTGGAGAGCTGAAGCAATTAGAACTTAAGGTTGTGAGTACTTGTAGTTTCGGTCGCAGTAAGAGGAATTAAGAATTGAAAAAAATCATTGTTCCATTGCCTTGATTTCAGGCAAACATGTATGGCAATCAGGTTATATCTAAAGAATATGATTCTTATACCTAAATACTTGGCCTATTATAAATCCTTGTATAGAAATATCAATCAATTCACTTTTAGTTGGTATTACCTTAGCTTAACTCTTAGGAAAAGACAACTGAGGTATAGGAAAGGTTGGTATTTTAATATTATAGAAATATCTGGAGTTCCCATCATGGCACAGAGGAAATGAATCCAACTAGGAACTATAAGGTTGTGGGTTCGATCCCTGGCCTCATTCAGTGGGTTAAGGATCTGGCATTGCTGTGAGCTGTGGTGTAGGTTACAGACGTGGCTTGGATCCTGCATTGCTGTGGCTGTGGCATAGGCTGGCAGCTGTAACTCTGATTGGACCCCGAGCCTGGGAACCTCCATATGCTGTGAGTGTAGCCCTAAAAAGCAAAAATAAATAAATAAATATATATATATATATATATATATATATATATATATATATATATCTTATTTAGTTAGATGTCCTTCAACACTTTTCATTTTTTTCTTTATTTTTTTGCCACTGATTTTATTTTTTATTTTTTTAATTACTCAATGAATTTTATTACATGTTTTCTTAATAGAGTAATACACTGCACTGTAAAAAAACTGGCATTCATTTCCTTCGAGAGGTCTGTGCCTTTATCACAGGTAGTCCATAGATCAGTTTACATAAAAATCTTTGAAATCTTTAACTGGCTAGTCAATGACTTTCTTCATTTTAATGTTTAGCCATGAAAAATGATTTTTGTCTCATATACTGATAGATGAATCTCTAGGTGAAAAATACTGAGGGTTTTATGTCAGCAATATACTTTTTTGTACTTGGAAGACCATGGAGATTAAATTTCTTATGATAATACATTTTTAAATGAAACTTATCCTATAATAAAACTTGCTACTGACTAAACTAAAAATGTCTTTTTTCCCTAAATATTAAAAGTCGAATGAGAGACAGCTGAAGAGACTATTAGAAGGATGAGTTATGAAAATAATTTACTTCACAACAAAATTTACCTTTGCCCTTGTTTCTTAAAATGAGGAGAAAACTATCTAAAATTCCACTTCAAAAACTAAAACATATCAGAAAAAAAAAATACACGTCAGGCATGGAAAACATGTCAGTTTATATAGTTTGTATCTGTGAAGGAGCTTATATTTTATTTTGTTCTTTTCTAATTTTTCATAATTTTTTTTTTTGCTTTTTGTGTTTTCTAGGGCCGCACTCGCAGCATATGGTGGTTCCCAGACTAGGGGTCTAATCAGAGCTGTAGCCACCAGCCTACGCCAGAGCCACAGCAACTCAGGATCCAAGCCGTATATGCAACCTATACCACAGCTCAGGGCAACACCAGATCCTCATCCCACTGAGCGAGGCCAGGCATTGAACCTGCAACCCCATGGTCCCTAGTCAGATTTGTTAACCATTGCACCATGAAAGGAACTCTGGTTTCAAAAATTATTAAAGTTCTTTTTTTAAAATTACTTTGTTCTAGTTATCAATGCTACATAGCAAAATACCTCAAAACTCAGTGGCTTGAAACAACATGTTCACTTTTTTCTTATGAATACTCAATTTGGTCAGGGCTTGGTAGGGACGACTCATTTCTTTTTTTACGTGGCATTAGCTAGGTCATCTTCACAGGAACTGAGTGGAAGACCCTTTTCCAAGTTGGATCATAAATATTATGACAAGCTGATGGTGATTGTTGATTCCTTTCTATGTAGCTCTGTAAAGCAGATTTGGCTTCTCCACATTGTAGTCTGTAGGTTCCAAGAGAAAGCATCTTAAGACACGACATGTGGAAACTAGGTTTCTTAAGGCTTTAGCCCACAAAATGGCAAAGTATCACTATGGCTATATTCTGCTAGTCAAGCACACACAGAATTCAAATTTAAGGAGAGCAGACATAGATACCACATTTCTTTGGCAGAGTTCCAAAGAATTTTATAGCTATGTTTCAAAAACACCACATGGAAAAAATATAGGAAAAAATAGAAACTGCCTATGAAGTGAGCTCTTACAGATTACTTTCCCATGGAAAATGTTTTCCATTTTATCTTAAAAATCACATATCCAGGGTTTAGCTAAGCTACTCTGTGCTATTGTCACCAATAAATAAATAATCAATAAATCTAATCTATTTGGCCAAGCAGCTTGCAGGGACTTTAAACTGACATGAGCCCTTTCATGGAAGCATATGCCTTATACAGAAACCTAGAGTCACAGGCAACTATGTTCTTTTTAAGCCACAGCAGAGACAACACCATGTCCTTTACACACTGAGCCACCATGGAACCCAGATAAGTTGTTAATATTACTTTCCCCAAAGCTCAACAATTACCCTGCCTCTCAGCACCTGTATGCCTTATGTGCCCCTTACATAAGAACCACATAGGGATCACTCAAATCCTGCTCTTTGGGTTTGAACTGACCAATCCAGCCCTAACCCAAGAATATCAAAGCGTTCCACCCATGGACCTTAATAAAAGTATGTGCACTCTACCATGATGCTCCCATGTGGCTCCTTGAGGAGCTTACTTACTTACTTCAGGGCCTGCAAATAATAAACTTACTTCAGGGCCTGCAAATAATAAACTTCTATTTCCATTTCTCTTGTGGTCTTTTGTTGAACCTCAGCTCAGCATTTGGCACTCTATGCTCCTTTAAATAAATGTGAATTTAACAACCAGAGTTATAAGCTAGTTTATTTTTATGTAATTTACTCTTAGTTTGTAGTGACATATTTCTAAGTGTAAATAACCTCAAACTATGTAGATACCAATATACTATCAAATATTATTATATTCTCTAATGGTTAATGTAGTAAATTAGTTCAAGTCAAAGTAAAATTTAAATGTGACAGTTACTTCATGAGGATCTGTTCATACAGAAGGACTAGGTGGCACAATTTGAGGAGTGCCCAAGGTACAGACTGCTTAACATATGGTACTCTGTCCCAAACTCTGAACCTCCTACCATTAGAGTCTTTTGGCTGGTTTCAATATCTCCGGAAAGCCTCTGAAAAAGTATAGGTATCAACTGGAAGTGTATTGATTAATTTTTTAATAAGCAAGCTCTTATACGGAAGATGTATTTATAGTATAGAACCTAAGATTGGTCAAAGTTTAATAGGAGGAAAGAGATATAAAATGTTGACATACTGCCTGAGGATGGAAGAATATAGCAGGAAGGTTGTATAGCATAATTAAGGTGGCCTTTTTATTTATCATCCAAAGTGGGATACTCAAGAGTCAGTAAAGATACAAACAGGATGAGATGCTGAAGCAAAAGGCTTTAATTAGGACTGTCCCAGGCAAACAGACCTTATGGTTTTAGTAGGCATAATGCTTTAGTGTACAAACTATGGAAGCAGAGAAAAGTGAGTTCAAGCATGGTTCTCCTACTTAAGAGTTATGCGATCCTTAGCAAGGTATGTAGTTATTCACATCTCCCTTTTTTGAAAACTCTCTAAAATGAGATAAAATACCTACCTAAATTATTTGTTGTGAAGATTAGATGACAGAAGAACTTAGCACATGGTAAGCATTCAATAAATGACGTTGTTAATGTTTTTGCTGCCATTGTTATTGATATCAGTGACATTATTGTTGTTATTGAGATGCAAAGTTATACAATGATATGTTCTCATCTTCAAATAGTTGACAATCTGTACTATTTGGTGGTGCAAAATTAGCATGCTAGAAATTATCAAGTGCTATAAATTTAGTAGTTATCTGATTTTTTTATTCTGCTGAGGTTGAGTTGAGGCCATGTTCATACAATAACAAACAATAGCTTCAGTGGAAAATTCCTTGCTTCTAGTCTTGCTGATTTATGAGACTTTTATCTGGGGAATCTAACTACATATAATTTAAAACAAGGGAGGTGCAATAAATAACAACTCACAGCCTGGGAGTTAAGAAATATAACAAAGGAATAAGACATATGGTGGTCAAAATTCACTTTTATTAGGTAATTCCTAATTTTGAACCCCAGTATGACACAGACTTTGTGACCATTTCACAGATAATATTCAGCTCTTATAGGCTTCCCTGCATGGGCAATATAAAAAATCATGGGCAATATACTCTGTAAGACTTATCAAATGGAGAGGTAGAGGTGAAAAGTATTTTGAAAACAAATCTCTTCCAAAAGAAAGAAAATAAGAAGCTAGGCTATGCAGACCATGTTTCTCCTTATAAACTCACTAATCAGATTAAGTCCCTTTATCTTTTTTTAAATTATAGTTGATTTACAATGCTCTGTCAATTTCTGCTATACAGCAAAGTGACACATTCACATATGTACAGAATACAGCAGAAATGTTGTATAGCATAAATAAGGTGACCGTTTTATTTATCATCCAAACTGGGATACTTAAGAGTCATGGTCTGGCCCAAGAGATTGGCTATAGTTCCTTGAGCTATATAGCAGGAACTCATTGCTTATCCATTCTAAATGTAAGAGTTTGAATCTACTATTAAGTCCCTTTATCTTTTTAGAGTCTGAATAAGGGAGGAAGTGAGGCCAGAGATGACACACTGGTTTCACTCTATGTGGAAGAAAGTATAAGGAATAGGAAGAATGTGTTTCTGTCCAACAATGTTTCAAATGTTTTCATTAACATGTATTGCAGAACACACCTAATTTTTATGTGTTAATAACATAAAAATATAATCACAAGTTTAACAGTTAATTATTAACAGTAATATATCACCTGCACAATGAATATCGTTATGCACATTCTTATTCTCCTACAATTATTTCAAAGACCCTTAATGTCTTGATATAAATTACCTGGTTATTACAGGATACATTTTTATTGTTTTGGTTTACTCATCTGTGATGGGTTATAACCCAGTCTCTATCACTCTCCTTCTCTTTATTAAATTAGTTATGAAGCTAATAAGCTAAATTTTTACTGTTTTCATTTTTCTCATTTGGTCTACTTAAGCCATTTTTACCCATTTGTGCTGTCCTCATCTTAGCTGTAGGACAAACATCTCTCCACAACTGATTTTTAATACTAACCTAAAGAAACATAATTTAACAGTAGATATTATCTTTGTTTTATAATTAAATTTTACATGTTTCTAAGGAAGATAGTTTTTCTTAAGGAAATCTTAAGAAAGACAGTTTGTAACCTGATAAGCAACTTACTTAGCTTACTTAAACTTTTCCCTCTTGGTAGAGAATATCTGTAAATTAAAGACTGTATCATTCATTTACTAATTCATTCTTATATTCAATGTATATTTAACAAACAGGCAATGTGTCAATAATTGTGCTACAGCAAGAGATTCAGTAATGAGCAAGAAGAATACAATTCCTGATATCACAAAGCCATATCAACTAATTTAATAGTGATCTCAGCTTGGATTTTTTTGCTAACTTAAGTTACTCTTGAGATAATATAAAATCATTTTGAACAATATTAAATATTTTAAAATATCAATATAAATATGTAGTTTCTTAGAGTTTATTTATAGGCTGATAGTTTAATAGCTCTAAATAAATTACAGACTTACTACTCAAAGCATTATCCAAAGAATTTGGCCAAATACAAACATGAGGATCTTTGACAAATAGATAGATTACCATATATCCTGGTACGAGAACTCATTTTGTATGGTCCTATTTTCCTTTAGTATGCTGTGATTCTTGTGCATAGATTATTCACTAAAATAAAATGGGTTTTCTCATGGACTTAATCCAATTAGTTGATTAACTGATTAGCTGATAGGAGTCAAAAGGATTATTTTGTGAGTTTTCATTTAGGAGACTAAAGCTTTTTTTATATTTTTAAAGTTTTAAACTTTTAAAAAACCATTCATTTTAAGTTAATTCTATTTGTAAGTCTGTGTGTGTTTGTGTGTGTGTGTGTGAGTAGCCTCAGATATTTAACACCAGACTCTAAACATCTTAACATGTAAAATGTTATTCTAAAAAATATTGAGCTCTTCACAGCTCATGTCCTTGGAACTCACAGTTCATCATAAAATGGTTCTGGATATAAACTAGGTGCCTCAGGATTCCAAATTAGAATACATATTCCAATATTTTTTAAACTGATAGTTCATTTTTTTTAATTTAAGGTAAGATCTTCTGTTCTATAATTGTCTCCATTTTAGTTCTTTTAAAATACTTCACCTGTTGATAATTTTTCACAATACTAAATTATATGTTGAGAATTATATGTCACACACATGTTTGTTTCATTTATTTGGGGGGGTTTGAATTTTTTTCGTTTGTTTGTTATTTGCTCAAACTCTAGAATACATCTTTCAATGAAATAGAAGTGATGGAAATTTTTTTTGTGGTACCAGTTGTCCAATAGACCCTGCTATTCCACCATGGTATACATTTCACCAGGCTAGGGTTAGATCTGAATGGCCAGGATAAAAACTGGATCTGATTAATAAAGTAAATGAATATGACCAATGCAGCTCATAATGATTGCTATGTGATTAAATAAATGGGTACTTTTTTCCCACTTCAATCCAAATCAACCTACCAACCATGTATGTCTGTCCATACTGCACTCATTGACCTATATTGTAAGTACTGTACATGGTGTTTAAAATAACAAATGACCTAGGATCCTTGCTTGCTCTCCTTTGCTGCTTCCCTCCACTGTAATATTAATACTTCAGTCATATTCATACTTCTTTGGACATTTTGTTTGTTTTGTTTTATTTTTAAACTGATAATTTTGATTTCTAAATCTTATTCCTATTCAATGATTCATTTTTATTTACTTCACTATCTTTATCTGGCATAAAGTACTTTGGGCAATTTACCTACTCTAGCCAGTTCCTCGTAAACCAATTCTGGCCCTAGACTTTAGCCAGTGCTCTGGCTGGTCTGCTCTTTCTCCTTACAAGGACCGGAAAGAAGTGAGTATACATAAATTTTAAATTCATTTATCTTTATAAATTAATATATCCAGACAAAATGAATGAATTTGACCAGGGATTTCCATCATGTCTAATTTGGCTACATCCATATATCATCCATTGTACTTGCAGATTTGGATTTTGTTAACTCTCAATAATACATCATTTAATGTACTGCTTTCTGCCTCAAAAAACTTATATAACTGTGTTTTGACACCTAATGGGTGGAACAGTTCTTGGGGCTTTCTGAGATGTTAATCCCAGTTTATAAACTCAATTGCCTTAAAATTTTGTATTTCTTTCTTAGACTGACTGATTAGTATTTTATTGACATTAGCTATTAACTTCCCAGTAAGTGTGTGAGCTTCTAATAGCAGAGATTTTGATTATTTGATTCACAGTCTTTTCTCTAGTGTCTAGAAAAGTACATGGCATATGGAAGAAAATCAATAAATATTCATTGAAAGAATGATGTTGAGTGATTTAAGGCACTAGAGCAAACGGTCTTAACCTCTTCTATGTTACCAAAACTTGTGAAACTATTTTAAGAAAAAAAATTCTTAATTAATGTAAATTGAGTTTTTCAATACAGTTCCTAGAAAATTTGTATCTCTAAAGACAAAGCTAGGATGACTAAACTGACTTTGTTCCATCCTGACTTTTAAAGCAACCAAGTTCCTGTGGTCAAAAATGAAACATTTTCAGGAGTGGCCATTAAAAACTGGAAAGCACAATGTGGAGCAGTTTTCTCTGACACTTTCCAGGTTGTAAATCTAGAGTTATCAAAATGTGGCTTCACTAGTGATAGTTTTACTAAAAACATTCTCAAATAATAATCACCCTTCTTCCTTCATCCATTCCAACTATTATTATATGCTTTATAAAAGAGAGCATTACCAGACCTATGTCTGCTTTGCCACTGTGATTATCACTGATTATCACTGTGATGTTCAATATCTTGACAGAGAAAGATTTGGTAGTGGGTTAGTAATTTAACATCAACAAAAAAGAAATATTAAGCTGTTGTTGTCCTTTGAACAGTGAGAAGTATGACAGTAAATGTCAAAGATAAGTACCTCAATTGGCAATAGTATTGCTTTTAGTCTTAATATGAAGCATAAATCTGCCAAATGGAGAAACACCCACAGTGCACAATAAGTGAATTTTGACAGAACAAATTGGTTTCCTCTCAGCCACTGATGCTGTATTATCTAAAAAAAAAAAACAACAAAACAAAAAACAAACAAACAAACAAAAAACACAAGCAAAAAGGTTGCTCAGAAAAGCATCAGAGAATGGTTGAGTGTTTCCGGCAATCAAATATAGTCTGTCTAAAAATCTGAGGAGCTTGAGGCTAAAACATAATAAAAGAGCGATTACATTCTAATGTTCCTGATCAAAGGTGCCTGCTTTTATTGACTGCTTCTTTATCATCATCTGATATCATATCTTTCAGCCATCTCTGATCCTCTCAACAAACTATAACAAAGCCTTTCAGTTTTAGAGTATGCTTTTTCAAACTTCCGTACAGCTTTCAACAAATATCGAATATGTAATGCCAGAGACTAGCAGGGTATCTTGCACATAGTAGGCATTTGGAAGCAGCATGATATCATGGTAAAGGGCAATGAACTAAGCCATAGCTCTGTTACAAATGGCTTTATGCTCTTGGCCAAGGCATTATGTCACCTCATTGAACATTTGTTCCTGATTTTTAACACAGACCTGGTATTTTCTTTACTGGATTGATGTAATTAGCAAATGAGAAATTTATTGGAATGTCCTTCAAGGAATTTAAGAAATATACAACAGTAAGTAGTAAGTGCTTATTGCTATGAAGTTAAATTGACTGATATTCCAATTCTGAAAATGAACTTCATGACATAATTGATATATTTCTCATTTAAAATGTGTGTATATATATATATATATAATAATTTAAGTATCTTTATTCCAATATTTTAAATTACTATTCTTTAAATAATTTTAGTCTTACAGAAAACTTAGAAAAACAGCACAGAGGTTCCTCTATACCCCTCACTTAGTTTTCCCTAATGTTAATATTTTACATAAGCATAGTATACTTATGTGAAATAAAATTCAGAGTTTATGGCAATCAAAAAAATGTAGACATAAAATTTCTTTGCCATTTGGTCCCCTCTCTCCCCTCTACTCTGTACTGTATATATACATTATGCATTGACCAAACCTTCCCATAGCCAGAAATGCCTGTTCTACCATAAGGAGCAACATTTAGCTAGCTTCAAAAGACAACTCCTTAAAAGGTAATATTCTTTCTTGATCTTTTAAGGGGTCATGATGACACTTAGATAGGTCATTTAATGTATAGCTCTCTGTCTCAGAAAACTTCTATAACTATGTTTTGAATTCTAACGGGTAGAACAATTCTCAGAGTCTTCTGATATGCTCTTCCCAAGGTTACAGTCTTCAATTTGGCTCATTTAAAATTTTCCATTTCTTTCTTAAATCAACTGATTTTTGTTGGCACTTATTAAAACCAGAAAATTAAATTTGGTACAATACTGTTAACTAATCTATAGAATTTATTTTACCAATTTTCTCCTTAATATCTTTTACCTGGTCCAGGATCCAATCCAGAATCCCACAGTCCAAATCTGTTTAGTAGTTATATCTATTTAGTCTCCTCCAGTCTAGATCAGTCCCTTGGTCTTTGTTTTCCTAATGGCACTTTTGAAGAGTATTGGTGTGTTATTTTGTAGAATGCCCTTCTATATGTGTGTGTATGGGGTTTTTTTTCCTATGATTACTCTGAGCGATTTATTTTTAATAAGAAGTCTACTTTGTATATATATTTATGTTACTATCTATTCACATTAACAAATCCTATTGATCTTTTAAAGGCAAGTATGTGTTTTTCAGATCATAGGTTTGTAAGAAGTGCTATGGGGATAAAAACTAAAATGCAAAATGTGTTAAAATTAGTATCCCCACAATCATAGTGTCTCAAAGGTATTAAGAATATTTGCAAGTTTTGAGTTATATTCTCAATGTGAACAAAAAGTGGAATGTTGTCGTTTCATTAAGATCATTCAGAGTATATGAAAAACTTGATGTTTATTCTTTTCTCCGTTTGTGAAGAGAAACTCTTGTCCTGATTCATTCTAGTGTAATTATAAGTCTTAACTATCATTCAATGTTTTTAATTTAAAATTATCTATAATAATTTTGCATGTTGGTATATATGTATCCAAATTTTTAGAGCAGTAAGTATCCTAATGGAGATTTTTAGAAATGTTCTGAATTCCAAAAAAATCATTTCCCACCACTGAGTGTCACCAAAATTTAACACATCAAAATAGTTAAATGCAATTATCCATGTGTATTTTACTCCACCATTTTGGTATGATACACTAGAAGAAGAATCATAGTTGTAGCTGCACATTAGAGGCTATTTAATAAGTTCTTATTTGAATGTCCTGGCATTTTGGATATATATTTTCATGTTTGGGTTATATTTAAATAAGAAAAATCTTTGTAAAAAAGAAACTTAGGACAAATTACTCATTCAGAGACATATTTCTTATTAACATGATTGGGTCTATTCATCCATATGAATAAAACTATAAAAATCTGAAACATTGCTCAAACTGACAACAGTTATTAAGCTGGTTTGTATGTTGAAAGGAGCAATTTAAAGATGTATAGAGTAATTGACAAGCTGCACAGCTTTTTCGAAGGAAAGTTTTGCCATGTAAAGATGAAAAGTCTTTTGACAAAAACAGTCCTTCAAACCTTTTATTAGATAACACTTGAGTTCAAAAGCATTTATTTTTATGTGTGAAAATGAGTTTGTGAACCTCAGCCCATGTTCTAGCAGATATTCACCCATACAAAATAATTGTCTCTGTTCATTTGTGTAATTATTGGAGAACACTCTGTATTCATCATATGCATTTTGGGAAATCTAGACTTTTGTTCCACAGGTAAAGTAAAGTAGCAACTCTCTTTCTTTGCCTTCATGGCAGAATTTTGTAAAGTGCTGCAGTTGCCAGCTCCTAGGCAATCATAAACCACAATTTAACAGCTCTTGCTAATTCAAGGGTGGTGTCTCACCTAATTGTTTTTGGTGAATCAAAGACAGATAAAACCCTTGAGAAATATCTTCCCACCTACCTTCAAGACTACTGAGGTGGTTTTTCATTGAGTCTCTTGAGTATATTCTTTAATGCAATTTACACACACACACACACACACACACACACACACACACACACACACAAAATATGCAATGGACCCTTCTATAGAGTTAAGGGTGCTAACCCACTGTGAAACTGAAAAACCTTATATAACTTAACAGTTAGCCCTCTGTATCTTCAGGTTCTGCATCCACAAATTCAACCAACTGTGGACCTGTAGTAGTATATTTTTGAATATCTACATACAAGTGAACCCACACAGTCCAAACATATGGTGTTCAAGTCTCAATTATATTATACAAACAATGGCAATATTAATATTTTCAGGAATATAAATTTGAAGTGACTGAAATAGAAGTTTTAACAATGGCATAAGTAAAATAGAAGAAGAAGAATTTATTTTTTAGTCTTAGTTGAGGGATTTTCATCGCCAGCATTATCTTTGAAATTAAACCTGAAAAATTATTGATACAGAGGTATCATCATTTTTCCAAGTCTATATGATGATAAAAAATAACAACCGGATAATATTATGGGAAATTATTTTTTTCTTTACATTTGAAAGAAACTATGCAATATCTGATTATTTTCATAAAGTTATGCTTAATTTGTGCGTCATTAGTGGCTATAGATAAAAATGTGTTTTCACTTAAAAACTTGTTAAATAGTTTACTGTAAAAAATATTTAGTCATATGTTTACTCACTAAACAAATGTTAATTGCCTATTTTTACTAGGCATTGTCCTAAGTACTGAGGATACAGAAGTGATACATAAAATGAAAGGGAAAACAGATTGAGCTAATAAAGTGTGAGCTTGGTAGAAAAAGTGTTCTAGGCCATGTAGACAGAATGAGAAATTTTTTTTTTAATTCTGGGCATTGAAAATAACTAAAATAATTTACTGCAATTGGAGATATGTTTTTGTAGGAGGAAAGATATGAGATTGGAAGGATTAATAGGGATTTATATGTAAGACCTCATATATAATGTGAAATAGTTTGGTTTGTCTTCAGCAGGATAGTGTTTCCCAAGTTACAGTTTCCTAGGATAATTTTAGGAGATAATAAAAAGCATATTATGATACTGGAGTTAGTGAAATAAGATTAAAAAAGGAGATAAAAGTTATTCAGATGGGAAAAGAAGATATAAAACTACAATTCACAGATTACATAATTGCATATGTAAAAAAATCCCCAAAGATAGCTTTTATTTTATCTATTTATTTTTTTTATTTTCCCACTGTACAGCAAGGGGGTCAGGTTATCCTTACATGTATACATTACAATTACATTTTTCCCCCAGCCTTTGTTCTGCTGCAACATGAGTATCTAGACAAAGTTCTCAATGCTGCTCAGCAGGATCTCCCTGTAAATCTATTCTAAGTTGTGTCTGATAACCCCAAGCTCCCAATCCCTCCCACTCCCGCCCCTTCCCCCTCCCATCAGGCAGCCACAAGTCTCTTCTCCAAGTCCATGATTTTCTTTTCTAAGGAGATGTTCATTTGTGCTGGATATCAGATTCCAGTTATAAGTGATATCATATGGTATTTGTCTTTGTCTTTCTGGCTCATTTCACTCAGGATGAGATTCTCTAGCTCCATCCATGTTGCTGCAAATGGCATTATGTCATTCTTTTTATGGCTGAGTAGTATTCCATTGTGTATATATACCACTTCTTCCGAATCCAATCATCTGTTGATGGACATTTGGGATGTTTCCATGTCTTGGCTATTGTGAATAGTGCTGCAATGAACATGCGGGTGCACCTGTCTCTTTTAACTAGAGTTTTGTCTGGATAGATGCCCAAGAGTGGGATTGTGGGGTCATATGGAAGTTCTATGTATAGATTTATAAGGTATCTCCAAATGGTTCTCCATAGTGGCTATACCAGATTACATTCCCACCAACAGTGCAGGAGGGTTCCCTTTTCTCCACACCCCCTCCAGCACTTGTTATTTGTGGATTTATTAATGATGGCCATTCTGACTGGTGTGAGGTGGTATCTCATGGTAGTTTTGATTGGCATTTCTCTTATAACCAGCGATGTTGAGCATTTTCTCATGTGTTTGTTGGCCATCTGTATATCTTCTTTGGAGAAATGTCTATTCAGGTCTTCTGCCCATTTTTCCATTGGGTGGTTGGCTTTTTTGCTGTTGGGTTGTATTAGTTGTTTATATATTCTAGAGATTAAGCCCTTGTCAGTTGCATCATTTGGAACTGTTTTCTCCCACTCTAAAAGTTGTCTTTTTGGTTTCTTTTGGGTTTCCTTTGCTGTGCAAAAGCTTTTCAGTTTGATGAGGTCCCATGGGTTTTATTTTTGCTCTTATTTCTATTGCTTTGGGAGACTGACCTGAGAAAATATTCATGAGGTTGATGTCAGAGAGTGTTTTGCCTATGCTCTTTTCTAGGAGTTTGATGGTGTCCTGTCGTATATTTAAGTCTTTCAGCCATTTGGAGTTTATTTTTGTGTATGGTGTGAGGGTGTGTTCTAGTTTCATGGATTTGCATGCAGCTGTCCAGGTTTCCCAGCAATGCTTGCTGAATAGACTTTCTTGTTCCCATTTTATGGTCTTGCCTCCCTTGTCAAAGATTAATTGACCATAGGTGTCAGGGCTTATTTCCGGATTCTCTATTCTGTTCCATTGGTCTGTCTGTCTGTTTTGGTACCAGTACCACACTGTTTTGATGACTGTGGCTTTGTAGTATTTCTTGAAGTCTGGGAGAGTGATGCCTCCTGCTTGGTTTTTGTTTCTCAGGATTGCTTTGGCGATTCTGGATCTTCTGTTGTTCCATATAAATGTTTGGATTGTTTGTTCTAGTTCTGTGAAAATTGCCGTGGGTAGTTTGATAGGGATTGCATTGAATCTGTAGATTGCTTAGGGTAGTGTGGCCATTTTTACAATATTGATTTTCCCAATCCAGGAACATGGAATATCTTTCCATTTCTTTACATCTTCTTTGATTTCTTTGATTAAAGTTTTATAGTTCTCGGCACATAGGTCCTTTACCTCTTTGGTCAGGTGTATTCCGAGGTATTTGATTTTGTGAGGTGCAGTTTTAAAAGGTATCGTATTTTTGTATTCCTTTTCTAATAGTTCATTGCTGGTATACAGAAATGCCACTGACTTCTGAATGTTAATCTTATATCCTGCTACTTTGCTGAATTTATTGTTCAGTTCAAGGAGTTTTGGGGTTGAGTCCTTAGGGTTTTCTATGTAGAGTATCATGTCATCTGCATATATGACAGTTTTATCTCTTCTCTTCCTATGTGGATGCCTTTTATTTCTTTTGTGCCTTTTATTTCTGCTGTGGCTAGGACTTCCAAAACTATGTTGAAGAGCAGTGGTGAGAGTGGGCATCCCTGTCTTGTTCCAGATTGGAGTGAGAAGGCTTTCAGTTTTTCCCCATTGAGGATTATATTTGCTGTGGGTTTCTCATAAATGGCTTTGATTATGTTCAGGAATGTTCCCTCAATACCCACTTTGGTGAGGGTCTTGATCATGAATGGATGTTGGACTTTGTCAAATGCTTTTTCTGCGTCTATTGAGATGATCATATGATTTTTGCCTTTTTTTTGTTAATGTAGTGTATGATGCTGATTGATTTGCGTATGTTGAACCATCCTTGTGAACCTGGGATGAACCCCACCTGGTCATGGTGTATAATTTTTTTGGTATGTTTTTGGATTTGGTTGGCTAAGATTTTGTTGAGAATTTTTGCATCTATATTCATAAATGATATTGAGCGATAGTTTTCTTTTTTGGTGGTATCTCTGTGTGGTTTTGGAATGAGGGTGATGGTGGCATCATAGAATGTCTTTGGGAGTATTCCTTCTTCTTCAACCTTTTGAAAGAGTTTCAGGAGGATGGGCACCAGTTCCTCTTTATATGTTTGATAAAATTCACCTGTGAAGCCATCTGGTCCTGGACCTTTATTTGTAGGGAGTGATTTTATGACCTCTTCAATTTCATTTCTAGTGATCAGTCTGTTCAGTTGGTCTGTTTCTACTTGATTCAGTTTTGGCAGGCTGTAAGATTCTAGAAAATTGTCCATTTCTTCCAGATTGTCAAACTTGTTGCCATATAGTTGTTCATAGTATTCTCTTATGGTTTTTTGTATTTCTGCTGTATCCGTTGTGATTTCTCCTTTTTCATTTATAATTTTGGTTATTTGGGTTCTTTCTCTCCTCTTTTTAGTGAGTCTGGCCAGGGGTTTGTCAATTTTGTTGACCCTTTCAAAGAACCAGCTCTTGGTTTTATTAATTTTCTCTATTGTTTTTTGAGTCTCTATTTTATGGAATTCTTCTTTGATCTTTATCATTTCCTTCCTTCTGCTGACTTTAGGTCTTTTTTGTTCTTCTTTTTCTAATTCGTTTAGGTGGAGGGTTAAGTTGTCCATTTGGGATCTTTCTTCTTTTTTGAGAAAGGCCTGTATTGCTATAAATTTCCCTCTGAGCACTGCTTTCGCAGCATCCCATAGATTTTGAGTGGTTGTGTCTTCATTATCATTTGTTTTAAGGTAGTTTTAAATTTCCTTCTTGATTTCCTCATTGACCCATTGGCTTTTTAGTAGCATGTTGTTTAGTCTCCATGCAGTAGGTTTTTTCTCTTTCCTTTTCCCATGGTTGGTTTCTAATTTCATGGCATTGTGGTCAGAGAAGATACTTGAGATAACTTCTATGCTCCTAAATTTATTGAGGTTAGCTTTGTGTCCCAATATGTGGTCGATTCTTGAGAATGTTCCATGAGCATTTGAGAAGAATGTGTATTCTGCTTTTTTTGGATGTAGTGTCCTGAAGACATCAATTAAGTCTAAATTTTCTATTGTTTCCTTTAGGGTCTCTGTTGCTCTATTGGTGTTCTGTCTAGAGGATCTGTCCATTGATGTGAGGGGGGTATTAAGGTCTCCTACTATGATTGTATTCCCATTAATATCTCCCTTTATGTCTGTTAATATTTGTTGTATGTATCTGGGTGCTCCTATATGTGGGGCATATATGTTGATGATAGTAACATCCTCTCCTTGGGTGGATCCCTTAATCATTAAGTAGTGTCCTTCTTTGTCTTTCTTTATGTCTTTTGTTTTAAAGTCTATTTTGTCTGTTATGAGTGTTGCGACTCCTGCTTTTCTGTCTTGTCTATTGGTGTGAAATATTTTTCCCCACTCTTTCACTTTCAATCTATATGTATCCTTTGTCCTGAGGTGAGTTTCTTGTCGGCAGCATATTGAAGGTTTTTGCCTTTTTATCCACTCAGCCACTCTGTGTCTTTTGATTGGGGCGTTCAGTCCATTGACATTTAAGGTGCTAATTGATAGATGATTATTTATTGCCATTTGAACCTCATGTTCCAGTTGATTCTATGGTTCTCCATTCTTCATTTCTTTTTTTTTTTCTTTTGGTTGGATGATCTCCTGTTATTATCTACTTGAGTGCATTTTTTTTTCATTTTTTGTGAATGCAATATTTGGTTTTGGCTTGTGGTTGCCCTGTTTTTTAAGTATGCTAACCCCTTCCCATAATTGTGTGTTTTAGCTTGATGGTCCTGTAAGTTCAAACCCTTTATCAGTATATTAAAATTAAGAAGAAAAACATACAAACAAACAAAAAGGGTTATTTATTTCCTAACATCCCTTGCCCACATTTTATGGTTTTGATGACTCTTTTTTCTTTTTTTCTTTTTAATTTTATTTTGTTTGAGGCCTGTTCATGATTAAATCTGTATGCTGGCTTATTTGAGTGACTGCTCTCTGATTGCGGTTTCCTCAGTCCTAGTTCTTCCTCTTCTTCTTTTTTTTTTCTTTTCTTTTTTCTTCCCTTTCCTTCCCTTCTTTTTGGTTTAGAGAAGCCCTTTCAATATTTCCTTTAACCTGGGTTTTGTGTTGCAGTATTCTTTAAGTTTTTGTTTGTTGGAAAAAATTTTTATTTCCCCTTCTATTTTAAATGATATTCTTGCTGGATGGAGTATTCTAGTTTGCATATTTTTTCCTTTCAGCACTTTAAATATCTCTTGCCATTCCCTCCTGGCCTGTAGTGTTTCTGTAGAGAAGTCAGCAGATAACCTTATGGGGGTTCCCTTGTAGGTAACATTCTGCTTTTCTCTTGCTGCCTTTAGGATCCTCTCTTTATCACTAACTTTTGCCATTTTTATTATGATGTGTCTTGGTGTGGGTCTGTTTGGGTTCAACTTGTTTGGGGCCCTCTGTGCTTCTTGTATCTTGAACCCAGTATCCTTTAGATTTGGGAAGTTTCCATTGATGATTTCTTCAAATATATTTTCCATCCCCTTATCTTTTTCTACTCCTTCTGGGATTCCTATTATGCGTAGATTGGCCTGCTTTACATTATCCCATAGGTCTCTTATATTGCTTTCCAGTTTTTGGATTCGGTTTTCTGTCTGTTGACCAGATTGAGTGATTTCCATTATTCTATCTTCCATATCACTGATTCGTTCTTCTGCATGATTCATTCTGGTTTTAACTGCCCTTAGTTCAGTTTGCATCTCTGCAAATGAATGTTCTAGTTTTTCTTGGCTCTCCGTATATTTTCTAGTTCCTTTCTGAGGGTATCTGCATTACCGTTCCTATCTTCTCTGAATTCCTTCAGTATTTTCACTATTTCTCTTTTGAACTCCAGGTCTGTCAGACTGCAGAGATCTGTTTCATTGTTGACTGTTTTAGGTGAGTTCTCCTGTTGGTTTGACTGGGGGTGGTTTCTCTGCTTCTTCATCTTGCTTGTTGTTTTCTTTCTCCTGAGGGAGTTGTAGTCTCTGTTATCGGGCAGTGTTTGCCTTGTCACTGCTGTGGAATATTTCCTGAGGGCTGGCGTGGTTGGTCAATCTTTTTTGAGGCAGTGGCTTTTCTGGAGTGTTGATGGGGCTAAAAGTGTTTCTTTGAAGCAGAGGAGGACTTCCTGAGGGCAGACAGGACTGGGAGGTCCACACCACGATGGTAGCAGATTTCACTTTGTCATGCAGAGCTTGCTCTGTTGTTTTTAGGCTGTGGGGTTCTTGCCGGGGGTTGGCGGTGTTGGGCAGCTGTTCCTCAGGAGTGCAGCACCCCCTGAGGGCTGGAGCAGCTATCTGGGTCACTGAGAACATAAGAGGCTCTTCCCTAGGGCAGCCCAACTCAGAAGGCTGGCCTGAGAATGTAGGCAGATCTTTTCACAGTCTGGCCAAGCTTGTTTCAGCTTTTCTGGGCTGCAGGGGCTCTTCCAGGGGACTGGTTGTGCTGAGCAGCTATTCTGCAGGAGTGGGGCACCCCCTTGGGGCTTGGGTGGGAAGCAGGGCCACTGGAAACCCAAGAGGCTCCTCCCCAGGGCAGCCCTACTCAGAAAGACCGTCTGAGATCTTTTCCCGGCTCGGCCAATCTTGTTGCAGTTTTTCTGGGCTGCAGGGGGTCCTGCCTGGAGCTGGCAGTCTTATGCAGCTGGTCCACTAGGTCTTGGCACCCCCTGGGGGCTTGGGTGGGTAGCAGGGCCATTGGACCCCAAGAGGCTCCTCCCTGGGGCAGCCCGACTCAGAAAAACCGTCTTAGATCTTTTCCAGACTTGGCCAGGCTTGTTGCAGCTTTTCTGGGCTGCAGGGGGTCCTGCCTGGAGCTGGCAGTCCTATGCAGCTGATCCACTAGGGCACCCCCTGGGGGCTTGGGTGGGTAGCAGGGCCACTGGAAACCCAAGAGGCTGCTCCCCGGGGCAGCCCAACTCAGAAAAAATGTCTGAGACCTTTTCCCAACTTGGCCAGGCTTGTTACAGCTTTTCTGGGCTGTAGGGGGTCCTGCCTGGAGCTTGCAGTCCTATGCAGCTGATCCACTAGGGCACCCCCTGGGGGCTTGGGCGGGCAGCAGGGCCATTGGATACCCAAGAGGTTCCTCCCCAGGGCAGCCTGACTCAGAAAAACCGTCTGAGATCTTTTCCCAACTTGGCCAGGCTTGTTGCAGCTTTTCTGGGCTGCAGGGGGTCCTGCCTGCAGCTGGCAGTCCTATGCAGCTGATCCTCTATAGCTTGGCACCCCCTGGGGGCTTGGGCGGGTAGCAGGGCCGCTGGAAATCCAAGAGGCTCCTCCCTGGGGCAGCCTGACTCAGAAAAACCATCTGAGAATTAGGCAGATCTATTCACGGCCTGGCTAGGCTTGTTCTAGCTTTTCTGGGCTGCAGGCCTTTTCTCGGGGGCTGGTGGTGTTTGGTGCTACTCTGTGGAAGTGTAGCCCCTCCAAAGGTCAAGCAGGCCTGTGCAGGGACAGCCCCTGCAGTGGTAGGCTTCAGGCAATTGTTGAGGCCAGCCCTCCTGGATGGCAGGCAGCCCCAGGTTCAGCGAGAGCGGAATGGGTGGCGGGGGTGGGGGGAGGGGATGCACTGGGAAGCACAGCTTTCAGCTAGCTAGCGGGCCTGTAAGCTTGCTGTGGCATGGGGGGTATTCTATGGGGACCCACCCCTTCTTCTCTCCCCTCCCAACATGGGCACAGACCAGGCTCTTCTCCCAGATTCACTCTGATGCGGCTTTCCACTTCCCCACCCCTAGAGTATTGCTCCCTTCCTCTGCGACAGCTTTGTTTTCTAGTCTCCCAGGCAGTCTCTGCCCTGTCAAATGGTTTCTAGACCTCCCAAGCAGTTTACGTATGCTCCGCCCCGCCCCCCCAGCCCGGGGACTAACCTCTGGAGCTGAGGTCTCGGTGACTAGCCCCCATCCAGGCATCTCAATTTTTGGTGACTGTGCCCGTAGTTCAGATGGTCCATTCGGTTCTCGATCGGCTTTTCCGTACTCCAACTTACTGCTACACTTTTCTCTGCATGTGGAGATTTCCTCCAGTTCGTTTGATCTTTCCCCCATGTAGGTGACTTTCCAGGGTGGGGGATCCCTTTCTCCTCCGCAGTTCCCTTTCAGGAGCGCCCATCCCACTTGGATTCACCTTCTCTCACTC
This sequence comes from Phacochoerus africanus, assembly GCF_016906955.1. Lineage (NCBI taxonomy): Eukaryota > Metazoa > Chordata > Mammalia > Artiodactyla > Suidae > Phacochoerus > Phacochoerus africanus. The sequence goes on along the minus strand of NC_062560.1, from coordinate 81,187,873 downwards.
TCCTCTTTTCTCCCGTTCTGCCCAGTAATGTCACGAACTTCTTGCCATTATTGGAGTTTAGGTTCTTCTGTCAGCGATTGGTTGCTGTTCTGTGCGAGTCATTTATTCTGTAGATGTGCTTTTTTTGTTGTGTTTGTGGGAGAGGGCGAGCGTGTCCCCCTACTCCTCTGCCATCTTGTCCTCTCTCCGATAGCTTTTAAAAATCCCTGAAACATATAAGCGGGTATAGCAATGTTGCTGGATTCAAGGTTAATATACATATATCACTTGCCTTCCTACACCAGCAATGAACAATTACAATTTCATAATAAATAAACAATGTTATTTATAAATCACCAAAAATGAAATACATGGATATAAATCTAATAAAGTATGTATATAGTCTATGACAGGGAAGTTACATAATTGTGAAAGAAATCAGAGAATATCTAAATAAGTGGAAAGATATTACAGGTTCATGGATGAAAAGATGCAATATTATAAATATGCCAATTCTACTCAAATTGATCAATAGATTCAATATGATATCAATTAAAATCCAAGCAAGCACTTTCATATCTATCATCAAACTGATTCTAAAGTTATATAGAAAGGCAAAAGAACTAGTATACTAAAAATGAAAATGAAGAAGAACAAAGCTGGATGATACATATTACTTAGTTTTACTACTTCAAAACTACAATAATCAAAACAATATGGTATTAGCAAAAGAACAGACATATACATCAATGGAATAGAATTAGTCCATAAATAAACCCATACAAGTATAGTCAACTGATTTTTGACAAAGGAGCAAAGACAATTTGGTGGAGACACTTGACACATTCGATTTTTGGAAGACATTCTTAAAAGAATGCCAAATTTGGACCAGAAGAAAATATTTGGAAAACACATACCTCATAAAGGACTTTTGTACACAATGTACAAAGAAACCATTAAAAGCTGACTAATAAGGGGAAAAAAAAATCCAACGTGAAAAATTGGGAAAATCTTATGTATTCACTTCAACAAATAAGCATATGAAAAGATGCTCAACATAATTTATCATTAAGGAAATGTAAATTTAACAACAATAAGATACTGTTACATACCTATTAGAATGGTTTAATTTTTTTTAAATGACAATAACTATTACTAATAAGTATGTGGTGTACAAAGAACTCATTGCTTGCTGGCAGAAGGACAGTATAGCATTTCTTATGAAGCTAAACATAGTCCTACATGGTATGAAAGAGCAGGGCTACCATCAAAACAGATTTAGATATTATAGACATTTTGGAATTATTAGACTTAGATACAAAAATAACCATTATTATCTGCATGCCTCAGGTGTAGACCAAAAAAAATTGCATTGGACTTCTCTCCAGAAACTATACAAGCAGGAAGAGAGTGGATTGAAATAGTTAAATGAGATTTTCATAAAGATGCAAGTAGGATAAACACAAGGAAAATATCACCTCAGTAAACATACTAAAATATACTAAAACTAAAATTGCTAAAAACAAAATCAAAGGGAAATTTTCACAAAGAAAATTTCAGAAAAAGAAATGTGTTTTTAAAAGATCAATGCCATGATGTAGAGTCGAATTGTCAATAGTTATATTGAAAGACAGGACTTTGAAAAATGTATTCAAAGTGCTAAAAGAAGTGTCAAACTACAATAATATACAATGCAAAAATATTCTCCAAATTTGAACTTTAATTAGAAATATTATCAGACAAACAACAATAAAATATGTTACCATCAGAATTTCATTAGATTACTAAAGGATTTTCTTCAAGTAAAAGTTAAATGATCACAAATAGAAGTTTAGGGAGATGGGGGAAATGACATGCAACAAATAACTGAAATTATTTGGAAAACCTAGCCAAATAATAATAATAATAATAAAAACTAATGGATATAGGTGTATGTGTATGCATGCATGTGTGTTTTTATATGTGTGTAAAATTTAAAATTAAAATTTTCTGACATAGGCAAAAGGTTTTAATATCCTTGCATTTTCTGGGAAGAAGTAAAAATCATTCATTTGAATGAACTTTTTATAAATAAAATATGTTTAATCTCCAGTGTAATTATGAAAGAAGAGTGTTAAGATATTTAAATATTTCCAATACTGATGTTATGGATGGTCTACATAAGTTCCAGGAAAAAAAGATGAGAACTCTTGAAAAGTTGTTTACTGAAAATAAAAATGCTAAACAAAGAAAAAAAGAATAGTGAAAGAGCATTTAACTTTCAAGTTAATATGGACTGATAAAGACATGCAATCAACTCAAAAAAGAGAGGACAGAAAGCAATGAAATGTAACAAACAATAGAATAATGCCAAATAGTAATAAGCTATGTCACTAAAAATATGATGATAATTACATTAAATGTAAATGGACTCAATTGAACATTAAAGATTTTCAGACTAGATATAATACAACAATAATACAAACTATATGCTGATTATGAGAACCTGTCTAACATGAGGATGCAAAAGAAACTGAAAGGAAGAATGGAAACATATATATTATGCAATGAAAAAGCAAGCTGGTGTTGCTGTCTTACTATTAGACAATGTAGATTTTAAGTCAAGAAAAGGGGGAGGAGGATGGAAGGAGGAAGGAAGGCAAAGACAGGAAAGAAAAAAAAAGTATTAGTCGAGATTAGTAGAGACAAAGAGATGTAATTCCCAAAGAAAACACTCGGTTAAATTCAATGGAATCTTCCACAGATTTGCCAAATTCTCATCCATAAAAAAAGGGTAACAATATGAATGATCAACCAAACTGGGAGTCCTCTGACTATCAAAGAAAGTGCTATTAATACATTTGGAAAAGAGGAATAAAACGCAACTTTTAGGGGGAAACTGAAATATATGCGCCCTCTCTCCGTAGCAAGTATTAAAAAAAATGAAATTTCAAGATTATGAAGAATATGTTCTCTTACTATAATTAAAATAAGCAATAAGATAAATATATCATATCTCAAATTACTCTGTGTTTGGAAATTAAAGAATATCTACTCCTGAATGACCCATGTTGTAAAGAACAAATAACAATGGAACTAAGAAAATATTTTTAATCTGGATCCTAATGAAAATACTGTATATCAAAACTTGAGAGATTCAGCTAATATCATGCTTAGAAGTAAATGTTTATGTTGAGGGCTTTCAAAATCCTACTTAGGTTTGCTGATTTGCTAGAAGGATTCACAAGACCCAGCATTTTGTACTCAACTAAAATTTGTTGCAGCAAAACAATACAAAGCGAAATCATCCAGATATGACAACTTGTGTGAAGTATTGTCTACCATGGAAACTCATTTAAGTCTAGGAATCCAGAGCTTTTTAAAAACTAAAATATGTGCCATATTTTTCCAATTTTTGAGGTGTAATTGATCATTGTATTAGTGTAAGGTGTACAATGATTTTATATGTGAATATATTGCAAAAATATTCCAAGATTATTTAAGAACAATCACTTTACATGGCTACGGATTTTTTTCTTGAGAATATTGAATACCTACTCTCTTAGCAACTCCAAATATACAACGTAGTATTGTTAACTGTAGTAACTCTTCTGAACATTACATACTTGTTTATATTATATAGAAGTTTTTACATTTTAACCACCTTCACCAATTTCCCCCACATGTACCTCACCCATGGCAACCAATAACCTGTTCTCTGCATCTGTGAGGGTTTTTTTTGTTGTTCTTGAATACCACATATATGTGAGGCCATACAGTATTTGTCTTTCTCTATCTGATAATTTCAATTAGCAAAATGCCATTGAGGGCCACATCCTCACAAAAGGCAGGGTTTCTTTCTTTATATGGCATACTCTGTATCTATATGTAGATATACATATATAGGTAGGTATACATATGTATGTAGATATGTAGATACATACAGACATCACATTTTCCTTATCCATTCATCTGTCCAAGGAAATTTAGGTTGCTTCCATGTTTTGGCTATTGTAAATAATGTTACAATAAACGAAGGGGTGCAGATATTTTTCAAGGTAGTGATTTTATTTACTTTGGATATGTACCTAGAAGTAGAATTACTGGATCATATGTAGTACTATTTTTAATTTTTGGAGGAGTCTCCATGCAGCTTCCTACAGTGGCTGTCCCAACAGACAGGGTTCCCTATTCTCCACATCCTTGCCAGGACTTGTTATCTCTTGTTTTTTGGGTTTTTTTTTTAATAGCCCTCTTAATGGATATGATGTGATATTGTGTGCTTTTTCTTATTAAAGTATAGCTGACTTACAATATTATATCAATTTCAGATTTCCAACATAGTAATTCAATATTTTCATAGATTATACTGCATATAAAGTTATTGTAAAATATTAGCTATATTCCCTATGTTTCATATTACATCCTTCTATCTTATTTATCTAACACATACTAGTTTGTATTTCTTAATCTCCTTTACCTAACTTGCCCTTTAAATTCCATATACACAAAGCAATGTACTGATTTAATGCAATCCCAATAAAATACCTATGACATTCTTCACAGAACTAAAACAGTCCTAAAATTTGTGTGGAACCACAAAGGACCCCAAATAGCCAAAGTAGTCTTGAGGAGAAGTAAGAAGAAAGCTGGAGTTATGATGCTCCCTGATTTCATACTGAACTACAAAGCTCAAAACACAATGGTACTGGCACAAAAACAGATCAATGAAACAAAATAATGAGTTCAGAAATAAACCCACACACATATGGTTAATCTATTATAATGGAGGCAAGAATGTACCATGGGGAAAAGACAGTGTCTTCAATAAGTGATGCTGGGAAAACTGGACAGCTACATGTAAAAGAATAAAATTAGAGCATTTTTCTCATGCTGTATACAAAAATAAATTCAAAATGCATTAAATAACTAAATGTAAGATCAGAAGAAACTCTCAGAAGAAAACATAGGCTGTATATAGTCTTTGACATACGTCTTAGCAATGTCTTAGCAAAACATAGGCAGTATATAGTCTTTGACATATGTTTTCCCTTGCCTGGGTCTGTCTCCCCAGGCAAGGGAAAAAACAAAAGTAAATAAATGAGACCTACTCAAACTGCAAAACTTTTGCACAGAGGAGGAAACCATGAAAACATTAAAAAGCAATGTTATTAAAAATTCTAAATATATGAGAAAGTTTGGCAGGAATTATCACAAACTACTCTATGTCACACAATTGGAAATATAGATGAAATAGAAAAAATTCTAATAAAAATACCACAGGGTAAATATAAATTATGATTAGTTTTATAACTATTGGTAACCTTTCTTTATTTTTTCTTCTTTGTTTCTTCTTTCTTTCTCTCTCATTCTCTCTTTCTTTCACCAACACCAGCAAAATGTGGCAGTTCCCTGGCCAGGGATCAAACCTGAGTCACAGCAGTGACAACACCAAATCCTTAACCACTAGGCCACCAGGGAACTCCTATAAAACCTTTTTAAAAGCAACACCAGGGTAAGCTGGCTTTAATAGTTAAATCTACCAAAGAGTTAAGGATTAAATAGTACCAATTTTACCATATGACATTCTCACTTGTGAACGTAAATGCAAAAGTTATAAGCAAAACCTTAGCAAGACAAAGTGAGCAATATAGAAAAGGGGTAATATAGTTAGGCTAATTTTGGTTCATTCCAGGAATTAATAATTGTTTAACAAAGGAAAATCACTCACTATGTATTTCACCACATCAGCAGATAAAAAGAAAAATAACATGATCACTTCCAAAAATACAGAAAATGCACTTGATAAAATCTAGCATCCACTTATGATAAAAATGTATTTAAACTAGAAGGAATCTTATTTCATGTAATATTAAAATATATCTATTAATTAGTCTAGAACAATCAACCCACTTAGTGGTAAAATGGTGCAAGATTTTTCACTGACATCTAGAATGAAATAAAGATGCCCACAACCTCCATATCTAATAATGCATTGAGTACCACCTATTATGGTAAGGCAGGTATAAATAATTAAAAATGATCATATTTGGAAAGGAAGAAATAACAGCATCATTTTCATAGGATATGCTTGTTAACACTAAAAATTCAAGAAAAAATCAGATAAATTACTGGAATGAAGATGAGATTAATAAATGTATTGATATATATACACATATACTCGTTTATAAACATACTGACAGATCATCAAGATAGACAGACAGACAGATAGATAATTTGGAGAGGACAGAACCTAGATTCAGTTATTGGGAGTGCAGTAAATGGGTAAGATGAAGCTCAAAGCAAAATTCCATGAACACTGATATTGGTCTCTTAGTTTCACTACTGTGTTCTCCGTGTGTAGTACATTGTAAGCACTTGGCAAATGTTTGCTGAATGAATGAATGCTCAGCAAATGAGTTATGTAACCAAGACTCCTTATATGTGTCCTCATGAGGGTTACATTTGTTGGAGAGCCCGAAGTAAAGTTAAAGGTAAATGGCTCTAGAGGTAAAGATCATAAGACAATGAAGACAGAGAACACAAAAAGTCAATTTAGGAAAAATATCTAAGTCAACTTGTATCCCTTAGAATTGATATTTAAAATTAAGGATGAACTGGAGTTCCCGTCACATCTCAGCAGTTAGCGAACCTGACTAGCATCCATGAGGACGCAGGCTCGACCCCTGGCCCCACTCAGTGGGTTAAGTATTCGGCATTTCCATGAGCTGTGGTGTAGGTTGCAGATGCAGCTTGGATCCCACATTGCTGTGGCTCTGGCCTAGGCAGGCGGCTACTATTCCAACTGGACCCCTTGCCTGGGAACCTCCATATGCCATGGGTGCAGCCCTAAAAGACAAAAAGAGCAAAAAAAAAAATGCCAGCCATGTTTCCCTCTCCCTCAAACCCTGTAATGCATTTCTATCAGCTCAGAAAATTTTAAAAATCGTTTTTTAAATAAATTAAAGTAAATTAAGGATGAGCAATCAATTTTCCAATCATAATTTTCTATTGGAGATAATAAATATTGTTTTTTTATCATATTGATTCAGTTATTCCTCATCAATCAATTCAGTTGTTCTTTTTAAAATTTTATTATAGTTTACAATGTTGTGTCAATTTCTGCTATACAACAAAGTGGCACAGTTATACATATCTATACATTCTTTTATTCATATTATCTTCCATCATATTCCATCACAAGTAATTGGATGTTCCCTGTGCTATACAGTAGGACCTCATTATTTGGACTCCACTTTTAAGTTGATTAGAGTAGATTGAAATATAAAGAATTCATCTGCAATTTAACCATATTGATCAATCTAGACTGGCATATTGTTTGTGGATTCTTGGTTTTGACAACAAATAAATTAATGTTAAAGTAGCTCATACATTTTAAGAATAAAATATAATTTTAGTTCTTTGGTCTTAAAGAGTAGGGTCTATCTGATTATAGCTAGAAGTTAAAATATAGATAAGAGAAAGTTGTTAAATTTAATTAGTAATTTATTTTAACGAAATTATGGATATTCTCCCTCTGGTATGGTCTCCAGAATTTGTCTATCAGAGTTTGAGATTTCACAGGAATGTAAAAGTTAATATTCCCTTAAGGAACACAGTTCCCAAGGTAGAAGAAATCATATAGTATTATGATGTTATTTGTTGTTTATTACATATATAAGAAAAGGTCTTTAAGTATTTTAAAAATCAAAATTTAAAACATATAATGAGAAATTTTACTCCCCCTCCTTCATTATTTGACTTTAAGGAGTGCTATCAATGGTTTCTCTAACAAGATAAATTTTGTTGCCACATATGTCTCTGTTTGAGACTTCATCAAAATTTAAAATTGTTAAAATGAAATCCAGATTTGTAGTTGAAGAATCACTAAAAACATGCATCACATTGAGTACCAAAAATGATGCATTTTGCCTAATTTCACTTCCAAAACCCTGGAAAATGTAACTTTATTTATTTACTGTTTGCAGCTATAAATTATATTTTAACATCATTAACTTATTTGAAGGGTAATATAAAATAATGCCTTTAAACCTACTGCTAGAAATGAAATTTATTCTCTTTTAGGACAAAATTAAACTTTTTCATGCTAAGATTTAATCTAGAAAACAAGAAAAGAAAGGTTAGTAAGCAGACTTATTTTAAAAATTTGGCAGGATTTCCAGCTTGGATAGAAGCCAGGAGGCCAACAGCTGTATTCACCCTTGGCTGAGCAAATCACAGTACAGAGCTTGTAAGCTAACAGTGGATTGTACAACAGAGAAAGCAAGGCAGAATCACAGCTAATTAGAATTCCTGCAGGCTTTATCAACAGGTCTGCAAAATACAGTAATTAAGCCATGAGTGTGAAAATATGTCACTTTGGTATTTTCCAGATGATGCAAACTAACTTAAAATTATCCAGTTCAGAAATAATCAGTTAAGATCTTCCTTAAAGTGATACATGGAATGTGTCTTTGACTGCTGTGATTTTTTTTGTATGTAATTACTTCAATTAAAGCCAAAACATTTAATTTCTCAATAAAGAATATCATGGGTTCAATTACTGGCTTGTATTTGTGCAGATATATTCCAAACCAAAAAAAGAGCAGAAGGAATGAAATATATTGATATCTTAATATTTTCAAATATCAAGATCTGTCTGTACATGTAATAGGCGGGACAGTTGTCATCTCAGAAATAAATACATTTTTTTTAACAATTTGAAAGTCAAAATATTTTTGTTAATAGAATTCAACAAAAGAATACATTCATAAATAATGTAATAATTTTATTTTTAGAGGCTGACAGTGAATTGAATCTAAAAATGAAATTGAAAAAAATTCCAAAATATCCTTCTACTTTTAAGTGCTGTTGTGTGATTTGATGAACTTGATAAGAGAAGAATGACAGAGTTGACATCCTACTTTTTAAAATATTTTTTAGAAATTGGGACCCATACGCATTGCTTGTAGAAATGTAAAATGGTGGAGACAGTACATACAATAGTTTGGTATTTCCTTGAAAAGGTAAAATACAATTACAGTTTGGTTCAAGAACTCTACTCCTAGATATAGGCCACAAAAAATTGAAAACAAGTGTTCAAACAAAAATATGTATGAATATTCACAGCAGCATTGTTGACATTGACCAAACAGTTGAAACAATTCAAATATACATCAGCGGATGAATGGATAAGCAAAAGAAAATAGTTCTATAAAGTTTCATATTGGGAGGTGGAACAAGATGGCAGAGGAGTAAGAGCTCATGCACACCTTCTCCCACAAACACATCAAAAAAACACACCTATATGTAAAACGACTTTCACAGAACATCAACTGAATGCTGGCAGAAGAACTTAAACCTTCAAAAATGGCAAGAAACTCTTGACATAACTGGCTAGAACAAAAGAAAAAAAGAGAAAAGGGATCAGGATGGGACTAGCATTCCCAAGAGGGAGCTGTGAAGGAGAAAAGGAACCCACCTCCTAGGAAACCACCTAACTGACGAAAGAGTGGCTGAGTTGGTGGGGCCTCAAAGTTGCCAAGAAAAGCCCAGCAGCTGGACTGAGAACAGCAAAGCAGAGTGAGAGCTGCACAGACCATCTGAACCACTGGTCCAGACACCACAGCCTGAGAAGCTCAGGTGGGGACTGGGTGCTGAGACTCAGGCTCTGGAGGTCAGTCCTGGGGAGAGAACTGGGGATGGCATGAAGGGCTAAGGAGCAGTGTGCCACTAGCTAAGGAGGGGAACACCATGGCAGAGGGAACCGGGGAGATGGTCCAGACCTTCAGGAGAGACCTTCAGGAGACCCATTGACAGGGAGGAGAGAGGAGGAGAGGCAGGTCACCATAGGAAACTCCCTACACTGGACCATGCACATGCCCACAGGCTTAGAGGGTGGGGCAGCTCTGTGGAGGCTACGGGCAGCAAGAAGCCTCTTGCTCATTTAAGGGAGATTAGGTGCTTCATGTGCAGGCACCTATTGTGTAGGCTAAGGGCATAGGGGGGCTAAGTGTGATGTGGTACCTCTTGCATGATCCACAGGTGGAAGGGACAGATGGTGGTGATCAACTCAGAGGCCAGAGGGAGGCATGGCTTGCCACCACTGGAGGACTGTGAGTGGGCTCCACCAGCAACCCCAGTCACGTCAGGGGTTGCCAAAAAAGAAAAAAAGAGGGCATTGCAACCAAGCACCATACACTTTTGCTCTAACTCCCCTGGGAACATACCCATTTTGCAGCTGCCACTGCCAAATGCTCTGGGTGACCCCCAGACAATTGGTCACTGTCCCTTCCCAAGACCATACAACCAGGAGCAACTGGTACAGCACCTCCTTTGTGGGGTAAGTGGAACAGGGTGCTTCTCGTGTGGTCTGAAGGCAGCAGGGGCAAACTGCCACAGTTATCCCTGATTCCAGAGGTGGCGTGGCCCACTTCCATTGGAGATACCTAAACAAAAATCACTTGCAGCCCCATTCACCTAAAGGGCACCACAGAGGAGGGCACTGTGACCTAACACCACCTGTTGGTGCTCTCACACCCCCAGGAACACACCAGCCCTGATGTTGCCACTGCCAAATGTTCTGGGCAGTACCCACATGCCTCATCTCTGTCACATCCCAGGATCCTGCAACTAGGAGCACCCTTCATGACACCTCATATGTGGGCTATGTAGGATGGGTTTCTTCATGGATGGTCTACAGTTGGCAGAGGCAAAATACTGCAGTTATCACTGACTCTAGAGATGGTCATGGCCTGCTCCCAATAGAGGTCCCTGAACGAGCAACACCTGCAGTTCCAATTACCTCAGAAGAAGGCATTGCAATCAAACCCAAACTTTGGTTTCTCTTACTCTCCTGGGAACTCAAGCACCATGCTGTTTCTACCGCCAAATACTCTGGTTAACTTGAAGATCTGCCTAGCACTTATTACCATTTCCCAGGGACCTGCAACTAGAAGCGGCTGGTGCCACCTTCCTACAGGTCCTTGCTGCTATTAAGAGCCCAACAATCACGTACTGACTGCTGGCCCCACCCATTGCCTCCTTCTCCCTGAAAACACACTGAGCATCCTGGGGACAACAAGCTTCTCACACCAAAGAGACAGCAAATATTCAAACTTGCACACCAAAAAAAAAAAAAATAGTAATCCCCCCAAAAATACAAAAGGGTATTCTTGCATAGAAGTAGCCTTACACAACTACAGATTGGCTTCCCCAGAATCACAGAAAAGAAAAGCACAAGCAAGATGAAGAAACACAGAAACCATTCCCAGTTAAAGGAACAGGAGAATTCACCTAAAGCAGACAACAATGGGACAGACCTCTGCAGCCTGACAGACATTGAGTTCAAAAGGGAGGTAGTGAAAATACTGAAGGAATTAAGAGAAGATATGAACAGTAATACAGATTCCTTTAAAAAGAAACTAGAAAATATAAGGAGGAGTCAAGAAAAATTAGAAAATTCATTTGCAAAGATACAAACTGAGCTAAAGGCCACAAAGAGCAGAATGAATAATGCAGAGGAATGAATTAGTGACATGGAAGATAGAATAACGGAAATCACCCAATCAGGACAACAGACAGAAAACCAAAAAGAAAAATCTGAAAGCAATATAAGAGACCTGTGAGATAACATAAAGCAGGCCAATCTATGCATAATAGGCATTCCAGAAGGAAAAGAGGAAGAAAAGGGTATTGAAAATATACTTGAAGAAATTATGGCTGAAAACTTTCCAAATATAAAGCATACTGATATCAAGATACAGGAAGCACAGAGGAACCCAAACAAGTTGAACCCAAAAAGACCCACACCAAGACATATTATGATAAAAATGGCAAAAGATAAGATAAAGAGAGGATTCTAAAAGCAGCAAGAGAAAAGCAAAGCATTAATTATAAGGGAACCCCCATAAGGCTATGAGCTGATTTCTCTACAGAAACACTACAGGCCAGAAGGGAGTAGCAAGATATATTTAAAGTGCTGAAAGGGAAAAATATGCAACCTAGAATACTCTATCCAGCAAGAATATCATTTAAATTAGAAGGTAAATAAAGAATTTCTCCAACAAGCAAAAGCTAAGATTACAGCAATATGAAACCCATTCTAAAAGAAATACTTAAAGGGCTTCTCTAAATTGAAAAAAAAAGAGAGAGAGAGAATAGAGAAAAAGAAAAATTAGGATGGAGGAAACCACAATTGGAAAGCAGTCACTTAAATAAGCCAGCATACAAATCCAAACATGAAGATGTTAAAAAAAAAAAAAAAACACACATCAAAATCATACAATGTGGGGAAGGAAAGCAAGAAAATATAGATTATTCTTTTTATTTTAATAATGCGTTTGAGCCTATATGACTATCAGGCAAAAGCAAGCAGATATAGGAAGGGCTTAACGTGATAAAAAAAAAAAAAGCAGGGCAACCACAAATCAAAACCAAACATTGCATTCACAAAAACTGAAAAGAAAAAAAAAAAACACAAGCATAAAAAAAATGGAAACCATCCAACCCAAAAAAAGAAAAGAAGAAAAGAGAAACATAGAATCAACTGGAAAACAAGGTTTAAAATGGCAATAAATATGTATCTATCAATAATCACCTTATAAGTCAATGGAATGAATGCTCCAATCGAAAGACACAGAGTGGCAGATTGGATAAAAAAGGTAAAAACTTTCAATCTTCTGCCTACAAGAAACTCACTTTAGAGCAAAGGACACATATAGATTGAAAGTGAGGGGATGGAAAAAGATACTTCATGCCAATGGACAAGGCAAAAAAGCAGGAGTAGCAGTACTCAGACAAAATAGCCTTTAAAACGAAGGCCATAAAGAAAGACAAAGAAGGACACTATTTAATGGTTAAAGAATTCATTCAAGAAGAGGATATTACAATCATCAATATATATGCCCCAAATATAGGAGCACCCAGATACCTCCAACAAATACTAACAGACAAAAAAGGAGAAATTAATGCAAATACAATCATAGTAGGAGACTTTAACACCCCACTACATCACTAGAGAAAGCCTCTAGACAGAAAAATCATTAAGGCAACAGAGATCCTAAAGGACACAACAGAAAATTTAGACTTAATTAACATTTTCAGGACATTACATCCAAAAAAATCAGAATACACATCCCTCTCAAATGCACATGGAACATTCTCAAGAATTGATCACATGCTGGGGCACAAAGCTAACCTCAACAAATTTAAGAGTATAGAAATTATTTCAAGTATCTTCTCTGACAACAATGGCATGAAACTAGAAATCAACCACAGCAAAATAAATGAGAAAAAACCTACTACATGGAGACTAAACAACATGCTACTAAAAAACCCATGGGTCAATGAGGAAATCAAGAAGGAAATTCAAAAATACCTCAAGACAACTGATAATGAAGACACAACAACTCCAAAAGTATGGGATGCCACAAAAGCAGTGCTCAGAGGGAAGATCATAACAGTACAGGGATTCCTCAAAAAAGAAGAGAAATCTCAAATTGACAACTTAACCCACCACCTAAATGAATTGGAGAAAGAAGAGCAAACAAAACCTAAAGTCAGCAGAAGGAAGGAAGTCACAAAAATCAAAGAGGAAATCAATATAATTGAAATTCAAAAAAAAAAAGTAGACAAAATCAATAAAACCAAGAGTTGGTTTGTTGAAAAGGTAAAGAAAATTGACAAACCTCTGGCTAGACTCACCAAGAAGGGGAGAGAAAAAACCCAAATAAACAAAATAAAAAATGAAAAAGGAGAAGTCACAAGGGATATTACAGAAATTAAAAAAAAAAACCAGAGAGAATACTATGAACAACTGTATGCCAACAAATTTGACATCCTAGTAGAAATGGAGATCTTTATAGAGACCTACAGCCTGACAAAACTGAATCAAGAAGAAAGAGATCAACTGAACAGACTGATAACTAGAAATGAAATTGAATATGTCATAAAAACACTCCCTACAAATAAAAGTACAGGAACAGATGGCTTCACACATGAATTCTAAGAAACATACAAAGAGAAAATTATACCCATCCTTCTTAAACGTTTCCAAAAGTTTGAAGAAGAAGGAACACTCGCAAAGACATCCTATAATGCTAACATCAGCCTAATTCCAAAAACAGACAATATTATCACCAAAAAAAGAAAACTATAGGCCAATATCTTTGATGAATACAGATGCAAACATTCTGAACAAAATCCCAGCCAACCAAATCCAACAACATATCAAAAAGATCATACACCTTGACCAGATGGGATTCATCCCAAGTTCACAAGGATGGTTCAACATATGTAAATCAATAAAGTCATACACCACATTAACAAAAGTCAAAAATAACATGAGCATCTCCATAGATGCAGAAAAACGTTTGACAAAGTCCAACATCCATTTCATGATCAAAACTCGCACCAAAGTGGGTATAGAGGGAACATATCTTAACATAAGCGAATCCACTTATAAAAAACTGACAGCAAATATAATTCTCAATGGAGAAAAAGTGAAAGCCTTCTCACTAAAATCTGGAACAAAACAAGGATGCCCACTCTCACCATTGTTATTAAACATAGCCCTGGAAGTCCTAGACAGAGCAGTCACAAAAAGAAAAAAAATAAAAGGCACCCAAATAGGAAGAGAAGAGGTTGAACTGTCACTGTATGCAGATGACGTGACACTATATATAGAAAACCCTAAGAACTCAACCCAAGAACTACTTGAACTGATCCACAAATTCAGCAAAGTAGCAGGATACAAGATTAACATTCAGAAATCAGTCACATTTCTGTATACTCACAATGAAATATTAGAAAAGGAATACAAAAATACAACACCCTTTGAAACTGCACCCCCGAAAATCAAATACCTGGGTATACACCTGACCAAGGAGGTGAAAGACCTACATGCTGAGAACTATAAAACATTAACCAAGGAAATTAAAGAAGATGTAAAGAAATAGAAAGATATTCCATGCTCCTGGGTTGGAAAAATTAATATCGGAAAAATGGCCATACTACCCAAAGCAAGCTACAGAGTCAATGCAATCCCTATCAAATTACCCATGACCTTATTCACAGAACTAGAACAAACAAGCCACAAATTTATATGGAACCACAAAAGACCCACCAGAATTGCCAAAGCAATTCTGAGGAACAAATCCCAAGCAGGAGGCATAACTCTCCCAGACTTCAGGCAATGTTACAAAGCCACAGTCATCAGGACAGTGTGGTACTGGTACCAAAACAGACAGACCGACCAATGGAACAGAACAGAGAACCCAGAAATAAACCCAGACCCCTATGGTCAATTAATCTTGGACAAAGGAGGCAGGAACATAAAATGTGAAAAAGAAAGTCTTTTCAGTAAGCATTGCTGGGAAACCTGGACAGCTACATGTAAGTCAATGAAACTAGAACACACCCTCACACCAGGCACGAAAATAAACCCAAAATGTCTGAAAGACTTAAATATAAGCCAAGACAGCATCAAACTCCTCAAGAGAACATAGGCAAAATATTCTCTGACATAAACCTTATGAACATTTTCTCAGGTATATATATATATATATATATATATATATATATACCATATATATATACCATATATATATACCATATATATATCATATATATATACCATATATATATATATATACCACATATATATATATATACCATATATATATATATATCATATTTTTCTCAGGTCAGTCTCCCAAAGCAACAGAAATAAAAGCAAAAACAAGCCAATGGGACCTAATCAAACTGACAAACTTTTGCACAGCAAAGGAAACCAAAAAGACAAGTTACGGAACGGGAGAAAATAGTTTCAAATGATGCAACTGACAAGGGCTTAATCTCTAAAATATACAAGCAACTAATACAACTCAACATGAAAAAATCCATCAACCCAATGGAAAAATGGGCAAAAGACCTGAATGGACATTTTTCCAAGGAAAACATACATATGGCCAACAAACACTTGAAAGAATGCTCAACATCCCTGATTGTTGGTGAAATGCCAATCAAAACTACCATGAGACACCACCCCACACCAGTCAGAATGGCCGTCATTAATAAGTTCACAAATAACAAATGCTGGAGGGGGTGTGGAGAAAAGAGAACCCTCCTGGACTGTTGGTGGGAATGTAAAGTGGTAGAACCATTATGGAGAACAGTACGGAGGTACCTTAGAAATCTGTACCTAGAACTACCATATAACCCAGCAATCCCACCCTTGTGCATATATCTGGACAAAACTTTCCTTGAAAAAGACACATGCATCTGCACGTTCATTGAAGCACTATTCACAATAGCCAAGACATGGAAACAACCCAAATGTCCATCGGCAGACAATTGGATTATGAAAATGTGGTATATATACACAATGGAATACTACTCAGCCATAAAAAGAACAAAATAATGCCATTGGCAGCAACATGGATCAAACTAGAGACTCTCATACTGAGTGAAGTAAGTCAGAAAGAGAATGACAAATAGCATATGATATCACTCATATCTGATATGTTTTATATAGCACAAATGAACCTTTCCCCAGAAAAGAATATCATGGACTTGGAGAGTAGTCTTATGGTTGCCCAGGGGGATGGAGTGGGAATTATTTGGAGCTTGGGGTCAATGGATGGAAAGTCTTGCCTTTGGAATGGATTAGCAATGATATCCTGCTCTGTAGCACCTCTGAGTACTCTGTCTAGATACTTTCAATGGAGCATGACAATGAGAGAAAAAATTATGCATACATGTATGTGTAACTGGTTCCCCATGCTGTACAGTGGGAAAAAAATGTATTTAGGGAAATGATATAAAGTAAATAGACAAAAGAAAGTTTAAAAAAATTACATAACTTGACATTAAAAAGAACGAGATGATATATATACATGATGGAATACTACTCAGCCATAAAAATGAAGAAAATAATGCCATTCGCAGCAACATGGATGGAACTAGAGACTCTCATACTACATGCATAAGTCAGAAAGAGAAAGACTTGTACCATGTGTTATCACTTATATCTGGAATCTAATATATGGCACATATGAACTTTTCCATAGAAAATAATCACATGGACTTGGAGAACAGACTTATGTCTGTCAAGGGGATGGGGATAGGCATGGGATGCCTGGGAGTCTGGGGTTAATAGATGAAGACTACTGCATTTAAAGTGGATGAGCCATGAGTTCCTGCTGTATAGCACAGGGAACTACATCTAGTCACTTCTGTTGGAACATCATGGAGGATAATGTGAGAAAAATAATGTGTACATATATATGTGTGTGTGTGAATGGTCACTTTGCTGTTCAGTAGAAATTGAGAGAACAGTGTATACAAATATAATGGAAAAAATAAAAATCATTTAAAAAGAACACAAATTAGGACTTGTGAAATGAAGAAACACATTGGGTGAGAACTGTGAGGGTTCCCAATGCAAAGTTTCTGTGCAAAATACATCAACCTCCTGCCACAGAGATGTGTATTACTAACTAGATACTTAGCCCAAACTTCAGGTATCCAAAGTATTTATTGAGGGTTTTTTGTTTGCAAGTTCCTGGGCTAATGGTCGAATCAGATTTGTAGCTGCCAGCCTACACCACAACTACAATGCAGGATCAAGCCACATCTGTGACCTACACCACATCTCATGGCAATTCCAGATCCTTAGTCCACTCAATGAGGCCAGCTCGAACCTGCATCCTCATGGATACTAGTCAGGTTCATTACCACTGAGCCACAACAAGAACTCCTATTGTGGTTTTATTACATTTTTTACTTAAATCATTGCCATGTGATTGAACTCAATCTGTAGCCTCTCTTTCCTTTTTGGAGTCTGAGAGGTCAGGATTATGCCACATGGCTCAAAGCCCCAATCTTATAATCACATGATTGGTTTTTCCAGCATAGCCAGCACCCATTATAAAAATATCTTGGAGCCCAGAATGAGTGACTTCATTAGCATAAACATAAGTGTGGTTTGAGGGACCCACCATGAACAACAAAGATAGTCCTATCAACAAAGGAAATTCCAGAGTTTAGAAGCTCCCATCCTGGAACCAGGGATGAAGACTAGACAAATTATTTATTATAAAATAGATTTCATTGTCCATGTTTTCCTTTATATGACACAACATAGTATAGTTATGGAAAACTGCCCTTGAATACAAGATATCTGTGCTGTATTTTACTATTCTATAAGCTGTTTCACTGTTCTGTAGGCAGGGTCTGTGACACCAAGTAAATCCATTTAAAATTTTACTCAATATTCTCTACTTTAAGGTAAGGGGAATTGACCTCATCCCAGATGTCATTGAAATTCTGAATTCGAATAATTCCTGCTTCATCAATGTTTTTTAATGATGCTACTCAAAATTAACATTTTTTCAAAGAGATTTACATTTTTGTACTTTACCAGAGTTAGTTACTGCATCCTGTATATAATTTCCTATAATTATATAGACCACAGTTAAAATCACCTATAATTGGATTAATTACATGAACATACATTTTCCTTCAAAATTTATGAAATCTGGTTAGCACATAATTCCAATATGCAGCACAATGTTGTGTGTATTTTTTGTTCAACAAGATTTGCCAAATCTGTGGTATATTCAATCATCTTGGCTCTAAATGCACTCATAAAAAAAGAAAATTACAATTAAAAATGAATGTGTATACATTTTTAAAATAAACATTTAATATTCAAACAATTGACAAATTTGCAGAAATACTGTGTTAATTACTGTTGTTTCATTGTGCCTTAAGAGTACATAATCCCAGATAAAGGAAACACAGTGTTCACTGAGATAAATAGATGATGACATTGAAGACTTAGCAGGTAAATGAAACATTTAGATAACAGAATAATAAAAAAGATTAAATATTTTATTAAAACAATGTGCACAAAATACATGTATTTTTTTAAAAATTGTATCATCATATACTTGAATAGTGAGAGAAATATCATGTTTCAAAATGGCAATATTAGTATTATATGTCAATAGCCTTTGAATATATTCACATATATTCAAACATAATTATATAATCTTGATAGGAAGTTATTATAGAAGACACACCTGAGGTAATACAAGATGAAAATATTCAAGAAAGTTTTAAGGCAAAAAATAAGGAAGAACATCCCTTAATAGGTATTAAAATGAAGCAATATCATTAAACCATGTGACTGTATTAAGAGTAGTGCATAAATAGATGTTTGTCTTAGTAGTGTCATCAGCATTATGGTGATATAAGACATCCTTCATTTTGGTCTCTCTCTTAGACAATAAAATTTAACATCTATTCATGAACAGAGGTGCCTCTGTGGAAAGAATGGGACCTGGAATCGTGTGCCAGGGTCACCCAGGAGAAGTTGCAGCCACTGTCACATTGGGTAATAGACATACAGACTTCAGTACCAACTGTGGAACCTATAGGAGATTGAACCATTCTGGCCCTTAATGGGCATGGTCTTAGCAGAGTTGGCAGAATACTGACTTGGACATTGACCTATGGACAAGAGAGCTTTTGTGGATCAAAGTTTTCATAGAAAAAGTCCTACCACTCCATTGGAGAAAAAAAAATGCCCAGATTCACTGTATTGAACAAAAGGAACAGCTTGACTTTCCCAATATTACTCCTCACTCAGAGGTACAACTTCAGGCTAAACTATACAACCCATGATTTCTCATACCTGCGAAAGGGAGAGACAGTGAGTGAATGCCTGACTTTCCCAGCTGTGGGCAATGTTATCAAAGAGATTCATTTTTCTACCATACTATTCAGAGCATTAAACTTGTCCATGTTTAGGGGATAGAGGAGATTGGGAGCATGGAATATAAAATTCTCAGAGGGCATTAAAGGAACAGAGTTCTTGCTGAATGTGCTTGGGACTCCATCAGTAAGTATGCCCACAAGTTTCAGGGGAACCTCACCAATAGATTTCCTCAACAGACCTATGGTTAAACCCAAAGCATATTATGGGCCAAACATATAATTTCCTGCACTCTGTGGCTAGTTCCCTGAGCATGTCCCTGAGGGTGGTGGTGAGAGTGAGCTCCGGTAGACATGGAGCTCAGAAAGTGGAGTCTGTCTACAGGAAAGGGAGAAAACACAAATTTGAGCTATAGCATTACCTTCAAGAAAAGAGAGGCTATTAGCAGCCAGACTGGTAACTTAGGATCAAAAGAAGATATCTAAGAATTCAAATAACAATTAAAAAAGAAAAAGAAAAAAAATTCTAACACAAGAGGAAACAAGAAGCATGGAGCAGGTATATCCTTACAAGGTCAGATAATGTCTCAGAATCTAACAGGACTAATGAAAGATATTTTTACCCTGAAAGGGAGTTAGTAAGATTGGAGGAATTGACTACTTCAAATGTGAAAAAAAAGCAATACAAACCTCCAATAAACATGAAAATTAAACAAACATAAAAACATCAAAAAGTCAAAATAATTTTCCAGTAACAGGAAACAAAGACATAAAAATCTATGATTTATCTGATAAAGAATTCAAAATAGCTATTTTAAGGAATTTCAATAAGCTACAAAATAAAAACAGAGAAAGACAATTTGATAAAATAAGAAAACTAATACATTATTAAATAGAGAAATTAACCTTTATAAAAGAACCAAAAAAAAAATTCTGAGCTAAAGAATTCAATGAATAAAATGAAAAATGGAATAAAGAGCATCAAAAGCAAGATAGAATAAATAGAAGAAAGAATCAGTGAGATAGAGGATACAAGCTTTGAAATAACCCAGTCTGAGAAGAAAAAAAAAAGACAAAACAATGCAAAAGAGTGAAGGAAGCTTATGTTATATATGGGACACCATAAAAAAATTCAATATCTAAACTATTGGAGTTCCAGAAGAAAAAGAGCATTAGGGGGCAGAAAGTTTATTTAAAGAAATAATGTCTGAGAATTCCCAAAATCTGGGGAGAGATTTGGAAATCCAAATTCATGTAGTTAATAGATAACTTCATTTTTTTTGTCTTTTTAGGGCCAAACCCAAACCCAAGTTATATGGAGTTTCCTAAGCTAGGAATCAAATCTGAGCTATAGCTGCTGATCTATACCACAGCCACATCAATGCCAGATCTGAGCCCATCTGTGACCCACACCACAGCTCATGGCAATGCCAGTTCCTTAACCCACTGAGTGAGGCCAGGGATTGAACCTTTATCCTCATGGATACTAGTTGGGTTCATTACTGCTGAGCCATGATGGGGATTCCTTAGATCACATCATTTTTTAATTCAAAACAAACTTCTCCAAGACAGGTTGAATTAAAAATTTAAAAATCAATGACAAAGAGAGAATCCACAGTGTTGCAATAACAAAGAAAATTGTAACCTACAAAGAAACCCCCATTAGACTATGCCCGTTTGGGAATTTTTGAAATGAAAAACAGCAATAGATATAAGCAATGTCTTCAATAAAAATTTACAGTAGACTAAAATCAAACACAAAAAGCAAATCAGTAGACTTAATGATAGATGAATCAAATTACTGAAAATAAGACAGGAAAAAAGACAATTAAAAAAATCCTGTAAGAACAGATCATCCTAGAATTATGGGGCAAAGTATTATCTAAAATATGTCATTGAAATCTCAAAAGTAGATGAGAAAGACAATGGCATAAATAAATATTTTTGAAAATAATTATTAGGGAATTCCCATAGTGGCTCAGCAGTTAACAAACCTGACTAGCATCCATGAGGACACGGGTTCAATCCCTGACCTTGCACATGGGGTTCTGGCACTGCTGTGAGCTGTGGTATAGGTCACAGATGCAGCCTGGATCTGGTGTTGCTGTGGCTCTGGCATAAGTCAGCAGCTGAAGCTCTGATTGGACCCCTAGCCTGGGGACCTCCATACCCTGCAGATGCAGCCCTGAAAAGACAAAATAATAACAATTGTTATTATTATTTAAAAATTTCCCAGATAAATGAAAATTGTCCAAAATCAAAGACAGACATCAAACCATGGATTCAGAGAACAAGAAGGATAAGTAAAAACACAAGAATAAGAACAGACTTCTCGTCCATAAATATATGACCCTAGATACTTACCATCACAATACTGAAGCAAAGAATTCTATATCTAAAGAAAATGTCTTTCAAAAATTAAGAAAAATAATTTATCAGATATTTCATCTTTTAATCACTTTTGTGATTTAGTGATATTCTTTAGTGTTATGTTTGTGTTTCTTACTCTCACTTTTCTGTATCTATTATAGTTTTTTGATTTGTGGTTACCATGGAATTTATACATGTTGACTTGTATCTACTTGTTTTAAACTTTTAGTCATTTGAGTTCAAAATTTTTCTTTCTTTTTTTTAGGTTTGCAACTGTGGCACATGGAGTTCCCAGTCTAGGGTTCAAATTCAAGCTGCAGCTACAGGCCTATACAACAGCCACAGCAGCACTGGATCTGAGCCACATCTGTGACCAATGCTGCAGCTTGTGGCAATGCAAGATCCTTAACCCATTGAGCAAGGCCAGGGATTGAACCTGTATCCTCACGGACACTATGTTGGGTTCTTAGCCCACTGAACTACAACAGAAACTCCGTTTTTTGTTGTTGCTTTTTGTTTGTTTGTTTTTGCTTCACCTGTGGCACATGGAAGTTTCAGGCCAGGGACTGAATCCAAGGTACAGCTATGGCAAAACTAAATCCTTTAATTCACTGAACCAGGCCAGAAATTGAATTCATACATTTGCAGTGACCTGAGATGGCCAGACTCTTAACCCACTGAACCATGGTGGAAACTCTCAAATATTTTCTAAGAGCTCTGCATTTTATTATTTATTTATTTATTTATTTAGAGTGTGGTTGATTTACAGTGTTGTGTCAATTTCTGATGCATAGCATCAGACAGTCATATATATATATATGTGTGTGTGTGTGTGTGTGTCTGTGTGCAGGTTCTTTTTCTCATACTGTCTTCTGTTCTGCCACAAGTTATTGGACATAGTTCTCTGTTCTGTACAGTAGGGTTTTTTAAAATTTTATTTTAAGAGCTCTACATTTTAACCTCCCCATCTTTTGTGTTTTTAATGTCATATTTTGATGTCATGTCTGTCATTTAAATGTTTGTTGTGGTTTTACTTAATTTTATAATGTCTGTGTTTTAATTGTCATACCAACACATTTAAATAGTTGATCTACAACATTTACTATATGTTTTCCATTGCCAGTAGGATTTTTCCTGTCCTATAATTTCTTATATTTTGTTACTGTCTTTTTTTTTTAACTTTTTTAAAAGAATGTCCTTTAACATTCCTTGTAAGGTTGGTTTGGTATTGATGAACTTTCAAGTTTTTCTTGTCTGAGAAACTTATAACTTTTCTGTGTAGAGTATCCTAGAATATAGGTATTTTTTTCATTTCAGAACTTTATAGATATCATCGAACTCCCTTCTGGCCAGCAAAGATTCTGCAGAAAAATCAGCTAATAGCCTTATAGGAGTTCCCTTGTATGTGACTCTTTGTTTTTCTCTTGCCGATTTATTCTCTTTAACTTTTGCCAGTTTAATTATGATATGTCACAGTGTTAATTTCTTTGGATTCATTCTGTCTGGAATATTTTGAGCTTCCTTTGCCTATATATCTGTTTCCATCCTGAACTTGTGATTACTGCCCCTTTCTTCTGCATACACCTCTAGAAGCAGATTTTTTCTCATCCCTTCCTACCAGACTCTGTGTGGGTCTTTCTCTACAGACATGATTGTAGAAAAGCCATCCTGCTAGTACTTATGTAGTTGTAGTTTTGATTTGATCATGAGGGGAAGTGAGCTCAGTATCCTCCTACTCTTCCCTCACCACCTTCTTTTCGATGTTTAACTTACAACAGAGTAAGAATCTTTTCCATGCCTGGACAAAACTGTCATACTCAAGTTTTGAATCAAATTCCAACATGACTCTTTTAGTCTTTGCTTGTTTTACCCTTTTGCTTTCAATGTTATAAAGTATCTCCATAATGTGAGGTTTTTATTTTTTAGTGTTACTTCCTGTAGAACATCTTTATTTTTTTATCACAACCATTTCCTATATTTATGCTGAATGAGTTTGCCTTCACTAAGTTCGTTTGACTACATTTCTAGAGTCTCTTCAACTGTGTCAGCATTCTCCTGGTCAGCTACTTTTTTGTAACTAACTTCATTTATATTTGATTTGAATCCTGCAAGTTTTTTGCACTATGTAGTAAAAGTACCTGCCATATTTCATATGTATTATTCCTGTTGCTTCCTTCTATGATGCTTATATATTTTCAATTTCATGCTTTATGCCATGTTTTATTTTATTTTATTTTATTAGAGTATAGTTGATTTATAGTATTGAGTTAATTTCTGATGTACAGCTTAGTCACCCAGTTTTATATATATATATATATAAAATGTAATCTTACATACATTCTTTTTCTCATACTATCTTCCATCATGTTCTGTCCCAAGAGATTAGATATAGTTTCCTGTTCTGTACAGTAGGACCTCTTTGCTTATCCTTCTAAATGTAATAGTTTGCATTTACCAACCACATGCTCCCCATCCATCCCACTTCCTCCCTCCTCCCCCTAGGCAACCACAAGTTTGTTCTCCATGGCTGTGAGTCTGCTGCTGTTTTGTAGACAGGTTTGTTTGTCATGTCAGCTAAAGAAATTGCATTATCTCTAGTTATAGCATTGATAACCTATCAGAAAGTCCATTTTAGATAATAAGCTATAAATTTTGAAATTACTCCTTGGTCCATATTCTGGATTCATAAAGGCATGTTTGGTGGTTCTAGTAATCTGCTAAAGATGCCCTAACAAAATGCCACAATCTGCATGGCTTGAGCAACAGAAATTTCTTTCTTATATTTCTGGAAGCTAGAAGTCTAATATCAAGATATTAGCATGTTCAGTTTCTCCTAAAGCCTCTCTCCTTGGCTCTCAGATAGCCACATTCTTCTTGTGATCTAACTCTGTATGTACACATTCCTGACATCTTGTCTTCTTATGAGGACACCACTCTCCTGCATTCATTTAACCTTAATTACTTCCTCAAAGGCCCTATCACCAAATACAGTTACATTGAATTCAGAGTGTCAAACTATAATTTTGGGAGAGACATAATTCTGTCAATAATAATTAATATACTAGATTAAAGGCTGTTTTAAATGGTTTGGCTGAATGGTTAGGAACTTGGTAGGAATATGTTTAAAACTTGGTGACAAGAAAGTCTGAAGAAGAGGTATCTGAATAGACCTTTTACAATGGGAGAAAATACGAAGACATTTTTGTTCCATTCCTATGCCAAAAAAAGTGTGACCTTAGCAGAAAAGGAACTTAATAGTCAAGTGGATAGGACGACCTGTTCTGCAGATGCAAGTCAGCCTATTTCCCCAGCCACTCCTGTCATTGCCCAAAGGGCTCATGAACAAAGTAGCTGTCATGGCGAAAAATGTCTATTATGCATACAGGCTCAGCAATATGGACTTAATCCTTCACCAAGGCTTATCTGACTACAGTCATGGCTGAGTGCCCAACACTGAGTTTCCAATATGACACTATTCCCTGTGGTGTTTTACCAGCTACCTGGTGCAAGGTTAATTACATTGGACTGCTTTCAATATGGAGGGGGCAGGATTTTGTTCTTAATGGACAAGGGTCTTAACTCTGGTTATAGATTTGCCTTCCTTGCATGTGATGCTCCTGTTGAAACTACCATCTGTAGACTTACAAAATGCCTTATCCACTATCATAGTATTGCACACAGCACTGCTTTTAATCAAGGAACTCATTTCACAACAAATGAAGTGCAGCAACAGATCCATGCTTATGGAATTTACTGGTCTTATGTACTGTATTTGTCAGCTCAGACTGATATAAAAAAATGCCATAGCCTGGGTGGCTTAAACAATAGAAATTTATTTTCTCACTGTGCTGGAGATTGGGAATCTGATATCAGGGTACCAGCATGGTCAAGTTATAGTGAGGGCATTTTTCCTGGCTTGTGGAAGTCATCATCTTCTTTTATTTGAAGGTGGATACTAACTTCCACACTTTGGCCTGAATGAGACAAGCCCTCTGGTATTTTTAATGACATTCTTCAGTCAAAAGTAGAAGTCAGTACTCCATCTCAACCATAAGTGATGTCCAGTACCTGTACCTGAAATGAAAAGTTGGTATGCATTGACAAATAAATGACAAATTTTGAAAGAGATATTAGTTGCTAAACAGTGTGCATATCTTTTATTTTTAGAGTAAATTTTGGCCTTAAGAAAAAGAAGTAAAGTTTGTGATATAGGCAATTACTCATGGTTAATCATGGTAACTGAAATTTGAATTTGGTAGTTGTGAAGGAGATGCTAGCATCATTTAATTGAACTTAACTAGAATCTGCTCATATTGGAACAGCAAAAAGAAAAGACTAAGTAAAGGCATAGCTAAAAAGGGTTTTAGTTACCATCACCTAGCATAAGTTGATGGAGGCTGTTCCATCTTTAACAAGTAGCTTTCCATGTTGGCCTACAAGTAGAAATCCAGCCATCAAAGGGGAGAAGCAGTTTCACATGGGGCAATTTAATGGGTCAGTCATAGAAGTGACACACATCATTTCCCCTCATATTCTATTTGTTACAACGCAATTACAAGTCCAAATATTACTGCAAGACAAATCAGAAAATATAGTCTCTGAACGAAAAATTGCTTTTGGCAGTGTTTGTTTGTTTGTTCATTGACAACAAATTTATACTGTGGAAGGAAAAATATGAATTTTGGAGAATATTTAACACACTCTGTCACATTTTTAAAGGGTTAATTTAAACTCGAGTGCTCAGGAGTGCTCTCGAGTGCTCAGCAGAAACGAACATGACAAGCATCCATGAGGACACAGGTTCAATCCCTGGCCTCGCTCAGTGGGTTAAGGCTTTGGCATGGCCATGAGCTGTAGTGTAGGTCACAGACATGGCTCAGATCCTGCATTGATGTGGCTGTGGTGTAGGCCGGCAGCTGCACCTCCAATTCAACCCCTAGCTGGGAAACTCCATATGCCTAGCATAAGGCCCTAAAAAGCAATTAAGTAATTAATAAGTTGAGTGATCAAAAGGGCTTTTGAGCATGGCTTACATATTATTCCCAGGTTAATTTGGTCCTATCAGTGTAGGCAATACACTGTATACTAGCATGTTTGTAAAATTATTATTATTTTTGTGGTTCTGCTTGTGGCTATGCTACATGGATGCAGCCATTGATTAAAACATTCTTTGGAAGTTTTTTGCCTAACAAATTGTCTAAGTTTGTATAACATGCAATTGGGACCACATAGAGGAGGAGAATATTGGGAATTAAATTAAGATAATAAATAATGAATAAAACAGGTATATAGGACATACAAATATGTTACTAAATATGAAATACAAGAAGCAATTATATATAGGAGAAAGGATTCAACCTTATTAACAAGGAAATAAACATTAAATTGAGATACTACTTTAATCAAATTAGAAAAAATAAAAATTTAAAATAATAATGTCCTATATGTGTTAATATGTACTTGAAATTTGATTTTTTTAAATGAGCCTATAATTTTTTTGTTTTTTAGTTTTTTCCTTTGATGACTACTTATAAAAAGTTTACTTTGTTATTAATGAATTTTATTACATTTATAGTTGTACAATGATCATGACAACCAAATTTTATAGCATTTCCATCCCATACCTTCAGCGCAACCCCCCACCCCCAACCTGTCTCAAAATGAGCCTATAATTTTTGGAATGAGCCTATAATTTGATATAGCTCTTCTGAGAGATAATTTATCAATATAAACAATCTTAAAATGGTAATTTCTTTGGCTCAGTAATTTTACTGTTTGACATTACTAAATGAAAGAGAATATGAACTAAATACCCAATATTAAGGCAGTAATTAAAATAATAAGGTTCATATTGTATCAAATGGACTATTGTACAATTTTCAATCATTTTTTCAAAATATTTCATAACATTGAAATGCTCATGATAATATTTAGTGAATAAGAGAAAGAATCATACATATTCTATAACACCATTTAAAATGAGAAATAAAGAGGCCAAAATTTAAACTAAAACAAAGTAACAGTTAATATATGTGATGGATATATGTATGATTTTAAAAATACTTTCTGTCTTTTTAAAACTTTTTCACTGGATTTCCTGCCATGGTGCAGTGGTTTAAGAATCTGACTGCAGTGGCTCTGGTCACTGCAGAGCTGCGGGTTCAATCCCCCACCCAGCACAGTGGGTGAAAGGATCCTGCGGTGCTGAAGCTGCAGTGTAGGTCACAGCTAGGGTGTGGATTCAGTCCCTGGCCTGGAAACTTCCACATGTCACGGGTGCAGCCATAAATTAAAAACAAAGCAAAACTTTTTCACTATTTATATCTATAATTATTAATGTCATACATATAAAAATTATTTTATAAAGATCACTAAGTGTGCTCCACATATGTTCACTTTAAAGTAATTTTTTAATCTGGAGTACCAAAACCTAAGATATAAATAACATTAAGATTTTTATGTAATATTAAAATTGTTAGTTTAAATTATGATTGCTACCCATTAAGCATGGATTCTTTTTTATTAACTTAAGGTAATATGTATTTTGGAATCTGAAGAGCATAGTCTGGCTATACTACAATTATTAAATTTATTTATTATTCATAACAAATTTTCCAGAGGAGTCATAAATAGTGGAAACCTATGATAGTAATAGCAAATGTTTGAATTGAAAAAGAGATCTATATTTATATCATGTATAAGGAATAGAGGCATATAAAATTTCTCATTATAAGGTGTCTTTAAAATATTTACTTGTTGAATAAATTGTATTGGTAGATCATGAAAACGACTTTAAAGTGGAATATGAGAACAGAACAAGAAGTGGATGGGTGAAGAAAATGTCTTCAAAGTTAACTTGAAGGTGCAAGACAGCATTACTATTCCATTATCCAAATTTTTAATCACCACTCTCTTCTGATTATTGTAAATTTTTTAATAGAAATAGTCTACAAAATCTTAAATGACATGCAATAAAAATAATCTCCCACTGAATTTCTTCTTCATAGACATCTAAGTTTTTCTACATAATATGATATTCAAACTACTTTTAAATATTAATATTATTTTTTGCAAACATTTTCATTATTGCCTGTACATTTGGTATTTTAAAGATCATTCATATTTGCTTTGTTTCCAATTAATATGTCTTCTTTCATAAAATCTGTACTAAATGATTAACTTATTCTGAATAAAGACATACAAAAAAGCATTATTAATTTCTAGAGATATGTAAATTATAAAACATTATGAGTAAACATGTACTACTTTTCTACTATATGCCAGATTTTATTCTAGATATTGGAGCAGAGTAGTAAAAGCAATGAGTTTCCATAGATCAAATTTCTTACACTGTCTTAAACACTTATATTAACTTATTTGAACCTCAAAACATGTTTATGAAGCTGATCTTTGATGTTTCTTAATTCTCTGGCCCTTAATATCTTTATCAATACAATAGCTATAATATTAACTTCTTATCGATTGCCTAGAATTCACATTCCAACCTTGCTTAAATATGTTATATATATAATAAAGATTCTGATTTTTTTTCTCACACCAACCTTGACACCTCTCTTGACTGTCAAATCCATGACTCACAATTACAATACCTAAAACACATTCCTTGCTGAGAGAAGAATATATTGAGAAACAAACTCCTTTTGTGGTGGTCAGAGAAGAGGCACTTAGAAATAGATAAAACTCTATATTGACTTATGGAAAAAAATGAAAAAGAGTATATTCCTAATCTCAGATTTGGATAGCCAATAAAAGTAAAATCCTGAACAAATGCATTTTGTTTGTTGAAATATCCTACTAATTTTCCTACACAACCATGTTTATATCTTTATTCCTCCAGATCCTTTTTTTTTACATTTCTTTCACACACCTAAAAATATTAGATCCTGTACTTCACTAACCATGCATTCAGATTCTCTGGGAATATGCTAGGAATATGCTTTTTTTAAAAAAAAGTTTTGCCCAATGGGCGTCAGCTTCTAACAAGATCTCTAACTTGTCCCTCTGTTCTTTTTCCCTTCACTCACCCTTTTTCACTCTTTCACAAATAATCAGATTTTTTAATATGGTATACAGAGATAGGGTGCAGATTATGACATTCAATTCTTTCGTGACCTTAAATCTACTGTCATGATGTCTATAAGTGAGAGGGATTGTGTCTGACTGGTTCAGATTGCAGTATTCTCACGTGTAATCAGCTCAGAGTACTTCTTCAAATAAAAAAAATGAAGAAAACAAGTTGAAATTTACAAATGATACTTCTTGTAGTGTTCACTTCTAATTGCTATAGAATGTACATTTTGAGAGTTAGAGATAATAGCTTCTTTTGCTCTCTAGATAAACTATCACTCTCAGATTATGTATTTGTATTCCTTTTTATGGGAATGTAATAAGGGAGGCTGGAGGGAGGTGAGTAAATTTCCATTTGCCACCCTTTAAAAGGCAAAAATAGTAAGATATTTGAACATTCCTTTTTGGAAGTCTATATTTTAAAACCATGTTTTCTTCCTTCTATATTTTACTACTAAAATGAGCTTAATTTTAATTATCTGATAAGTTGAAAATTTTTAATAAAAGTACGACAAAACTAGATCATGGATAACGTGAGCTAAAGGGAGATTTAGTAGAATGAGAAATAGACACTACCAAGCAAATCTCTCAGGCTGTAATCTTTTTCCTATTTTCCTGTTTTCCTGTGCCTCTATTTTTTAAGAGGTTATTGTTTACAAGGCTTTAATTTGGATGCCAGGATTCTGACACATGATACTTATTACTCCTCTATTTCTAATAAAAATTCTATTACACTTTCTACATGAAAAGGAAATTTATTGCACCAACCAGATTAGCATTTCAACACTAGACTGAATGTATAAATAGAGTTCTAAAATAAGATGAGAAAATCTTTGCAAAATAAATTATTTTCTTTCTGTGATCCAGAAACTTGTTTATCTTAATTATTTTTTATGTTTTTCCCATTACAGCTCCACTTTACATTCTCAGAGAACCCAAATCATTAACTAGTTTCCTTTAAAATGAGTGTAAATTCTGAAAGACAACTTCTTTATAATTATTTCTGTCACCTGAATAAAAGGTATATTGTTCAAAATGTCACAAATCATTAAGAAAATTAGTTTATGCCCAGTGAATTATACCAGCAGAAATGCATCTTTTATAAATAACTCCCTGAAGACATTGAGTAAATCTCATTGTTAAAATTTTGGGTCTAAATTGGCAATAACAGGCTATACGCTGTGTGCAATGGGCAAAAACATCAGAGAAGGGCCAACTTTTTGAAATAATGACATATTGAATTGAAATTTAAATATAATAGGATATCATAGTGCCAGCTGACAAATTTAAGCAGAAGTAGTAGGGGAAGTTTGTGATAGTTGTTTTAGTTTTGCTTTGTAATTTGTTTGTTTATGGCCACACCTGTAACATATGGAAGTTCCCAGGCTACGGGTTGAATCAGAGTTGCAGCTGCAGGCCTACACCACAGCCATGGCAACAATGGATCTGAGCCACATCTGAGCCTATGACTCACGTGTAATCAGCTCAGAGTATTTCTTCGAATAAATAAATGAAGAAAACAAGTTGAAATCAAATTCATAATTTAAAATTCAGTAGTTGTTTATTATTTTCTTTGATTTTGAGTCACTTTAAAAGACAACAAGAGATTTTTTATTTCCTTCATTTTGATGCTTTTCAAATTCTGGTGCATAGAAATTTCATAACATCTTTTAAAACTTCTTTTAGGTGTAATCTCATTGGTTTAATCATTTTTACAACTAATAAATAATTTCTGAATATATTGATTGTTTTACTAAGTTGGAGTTAATTCATTTATTTGAAGTAAATTGATTTAAATTCATGAAATGGTTTTAGTTATCATATTATGGAAAAATATGAAATTAGTGAATTCACTTATTCTAAATAAACAAAAATAAATCAATAATTTGGGGCAGCAGAGTGCTTTTAATTTGGTAGTTTATACCAGTAAGTATTACAGACAATGCAATTATTCAAATATTAGCACACAACAACACAGTTCCAACTTTAGGCAACACTTCACGGTAAGGAAAGATTCTATACAACACTATGAAAGAAGCATATTTGTAGAAGCATGTGCTCCATCACTTCACCCTCCACACTTAACAGTGCATTAGAAAATAGATGCTACAATTAAAATAGAAAATTTAAGATACTATGATGTAGAAATCAAAGATTTTTTTGCAAATTGTAGTTATGTCTCATAATTATCCCAATTGTCACCATCATGGAACAAGAATAATGTGAAATAGAACAAGGGAAACTGCCAAGCTTGAATCTTAATAGAAAAATTAATTAAATCCAGAGAATCATTCCCTGTTTTTTAGCTAAGGAACAGATTCCAACCTTGGTAAGTGGTATTAGGTTTAAATATAACCAAAACTCAACATATTGTGTTTGCAGTTTTTGTGTAAACTTTTCTAATTACTTCTATAACAAATAATCCAATGTTTTAGAAATTTAGAATGCTCTATGGTTTTTTACCAAGTGGAAGAGATATTGTGGAAGTATACTGATTGTGTTTATTTGCTTTTGGTTTTCTTCCACTCAAGTGAAAATTTGCATTCTGAAGATGCCTGTATTACATGGCTTGTAATACTAAAATTAATTAGCATTTATATTGTGTCTTGAGTATTACATCCAAATTACACACATTTTCTGACTTAATTCTTATAATAGCTGTGTGAGGTAAGAGGATTTAAGGTATACATAGGCACTTACTATGGCTAGAAACAGTGCTAGGTATCATGCAGAGAGATAAAACAGATTACAGATCTACATGAAATAAACACTCAAACACACTGAAGTCTGAATAAAAGTTTGTTTTTGTTTGCATGAAAACAGGAACATGGAATCATATGGATCTTGGTTTAGAGCCCAATTCTGCCTCTCACTAGCTGTGTTTCTTTTAATAAATCAGTTCTCTGAAACAGGCTATTTCTCTGTAAAACAAGGATGAAGATAGGACCTAATTCATAGGGTTCTTCTAAGGATGAAATATGCTATCTTACACTAGATACTTAGCACAGTATCTGACATATTTTAGGTACTTATTACATATTTAGTACTACTTATATTTCTCCCATGCTTTTTTTAACTTTAAGTGTATCCATTTTTGAGAAAAAAAAATTACTAATATAATTTAACGAGAGGCTTCCCTTAAGTGTTTATTATATTTTTATTAAAAATTAAGAAACATTTTCCACAAAGTCTTTATTTTTCTTTTTCAATAAAGAATTTTAACTTTGCTTTCATTACATTAGTCTGGGAATATAAAATGCCCAATACCAAAAAATGTTTTGTTATGTTCTGATTTGTGTTTAGTCACATATTTATATAAAATTCTATAACAACTAAATCTATATTCCATCTATCTCATTTAATCATCAAATTTGTTAGTGCTAGTTTGGAATTCAACAATTTGGGCAAAAGATATGTGTCATTTGAAGAGTTTTAATTCCCACCTAAAATAATTACTTGTGGGGATAAATCAGTTTAACAAGTTTTAAAACCTCAGAAGCTTGATCTCATTAAAAAAATATGTATTGTTTCTGTACAGCACAGGGAAATGTGTATGATAGGGTCACTTTTTTGCTCAACAGAACTCGAAGAAACATTGTAATCAACTATACATTAATAAAAATAAATAAATTACATTAGAAACACATTAATAAATATATTTACAATTCTCAAAAAAAGTCTATTGTTTTTGTTTTGACTTGTGTTTTGAATTTTATATAACAAGCCCTTTTGGTTGTCCTTCAATCATTTTACTGTTACTGTTAGTACTGCAGTAATAGGCAGTATAAAAGGAGGAAGCGTACATGTACTCAATTATTTAGATATTTATTTTTAGTTTTAGTCTAAATCATGTCTATGTATTTTCTTTTGCTGGAAGGAATTTTATAATTTTTTTCCCACTGTACAGCATGGGGATCAAGTTATTCTTACATGTATACATTTTTCCCCACCTTCTGTTCTGTTGCAACATGAGTATCTAGACAAAGTTCTCAATGCTACTCAGCAGGATCTCCTTGTAAATCTATTCTAAGTTGTGTCTCATAAGCCCAAGTTCCCGATCCCTCCCACTGCCTCTCTCTCCCCCCAGGGAAGCCAAGAGTCTATTCTCCAAGTCCATGATTTTCTTTTCTGTGGAGATGTTCATTTGTGCTGGATATTAGATTCAGTTATAAGTGATATCATATGCTATTTGTCTTTGTCTTTCTGGCTCATTTCACTCACTATGAGAGTCTCCAGTTCCATCCATGTTGCTGCAAATGGCATTATGTCATTCTTTTTTATGGCTGAGTAGTATTCCATTGTGTATATATACCACTTCTTCCGAATCCAATCATCTGTTGATGGACATTTGGGTTGCTTCTATGTCTTGGCTATTGTGCATGTGTCTCTTTTAAGTAGTTTTGTCCGGATAGATGCCCAAGAGTGGGATTGCGGGGTCATATGGAAGTTCTATGTATAGATTGCTAAGGTATCTCCAAACGGTTCTCCATAGTGGCTGTACCAGTTTACATTCCCACCAACAGTGTAGGAGGGTTCCCTTTTCTCCACAGCCCCTCCAGCACTTGTTATTTGTGGATTTATTAATGAGGGCCATTCTGGCTGGTGTGAGGTGATATCTCATGGTAGTTTTGATTTGCATTTCCCTTTTAATCAGCGATGTTGAGCATTTTCTCATGTGTTTGCTGGCCATCTGTATATCTTCTTTGGAGAAATGTCTGTTCAGGTCTTCTGCCCATTTTTCCATTGATTGATTGGTTTTTTTGCTGTTGGGTTGTATAAGTTGTTTATATATTCTAGAGATTAAGCCCTTGTCAGTTGCATCATTTGGAACTGTTTTCTCCCACTCTAAAAGTTGTCTTTTTGGTTTCTTTTGGGTTTCCTTTGCTGTGCAAAAGCTTTTCGGTTTGATGAGGTCCCATGGGTTTATTTTTGCTCTAATTTCTATTGCTTTGGGAGACTGACCTGAGAAAATATTCATGAGGTTGATGTCAGAGAGTGTTTTGCCTATGTTCTCTTCTAGGAGTTTGATGGTGTCCTGTCATATATTTAAGTCTTTCATCCATTTTGAGTTTATTTTTGTGCATGGTGTGAGGGTGTGTTCTAGTTTCCTTGCTTTGCATGCAGCTGTCCAGGTTTCCCAGCAATGCTTGCTGAATAGACTTTCTTGTTCCCATTTTATGGTCTTGCCTCCCTTGTCAAAGATTAATGGACCAAAGGTGTCAGGGCTTATTTCCGGATTCTCTATTCTGTTCCATTGGTCTGTCTGTCTGTTTTGGTACCAGTACCACACTGTTTTGATGACTGTGGCTTTGTAGTATTTCTTGAAGTCTGGGAGAGTGATGCCTCCTGCTTGGTTTTTGTTTCTCAGGATTGCTTTGGCGATTCTGGATCTTCTGTTGTTCCATATAAATGTTTGGATTGTTTGTTCTAGTTCTGTGAAAATTGCCGTGGGTAGTTTGATAGGGATTGCATTGAATCTGTAGATCGCTTTGGGTAGTGTGGCCATTTTTACAATATTGATTTTCCCAATCCAGGAACATGGAATATCTTTCCATTTCTTTACATCTTCTTTGATTTCTTTGATTAAAGTTTTATAGTTCTCGGCACATAGGTCCTTTACCTCTTTGGTCAGGTGTATTCCGAGGTATTTGATTTTGTGAGGTGCAGTTTTAAAAGGTATCGTATTTTTGTATTCCTTTTCTAATAGTTCATTGCTGGTATACAGAAATGCCACTGACTTCTGAATGTTAATCTTATATCCTGCTACTTTGCTGAATTTATTGTTCAGTTCAAGGAGTTTTGGGGTTGAGTCCTTAGGGTTTTCTATGTAGAGTATCATGTCATCTGCATATATGACAGTTTTATCTCTTCTCTTCCTATGTGGATGCCTTTTATTTCTTTTGTGCCTTTTATTTCTGCTGTGGCTAGGACTTCCAAAACTATGTTGAAGAGCAGTGGTGAGAGTGGGCATCCCTGTCTTGTTCCAGATTGGAGTGAGAAGGCTTTCAGTTTTTCCCCATTGAGGATTATATTTGCTGTGGGTTTCTCATAAATGGCTTTGATTATGTTCAGGAATGTTCCCTCAATACCCACTTTGGTGAGGGTCTTGATCATGAATGGATGTTGGACTTTGTCAAATGCTTTTTCTGCGTCTATTGAGATGATCATATGATTTTTGCCTTTTTTTTTTGTTAATGTAGTGTATGATGCTGATTGATTTGCGTATGTTGAACCATCCTTGTGAACCTTGGATGAACCCTACCTGGTCATGGTGTATGATTTTTTTGATATGCTGTTGGATTCGATTGGCTAAGATTTTGTTGAGAATTTTTGTGTCTGTATTCATCAAAGACATTGGGCAATAGTTTTCTTTTTTTGGTGGTATCTCTGTCTGGTTTTGGAATGAGGGTAATGGTGGCATCATAAAATGACTTTGAGAGTATTCCTTCTTCTTCAACCTTTTAAAAGAGTTTAAGGAGGTTGGGCACCAGTTCCTCTTTATACGTATGGGAGAATTCGCCTGTGAAGCCATCCGGTCCTGGACTTTTTTTTGTAGGGAGTGTTTTTATGACTTCTTCAATTTCATTTCTATTGATTTGTCTGTTCAGTTGGTCTGTTTCTTCTCTTTTTTTAATTTATTTTTTATTACTCAAATGAATTTATCACATCTGTGGTTGTATAATGATCGTAACAATCTGATTTAACAGGATTTCCATCCCACAGCCCAGGCACATCCCCTGCACTCTCCAAACTGTCTCCTCCAGAGACCATAAGTTTTTCAATGTCTGTGAGTCAGCATCTGTTCTGCAAGGAAGGTTAGTCTGTCCTTTTTTCAGATTCCACATGTCAGTGAAAGCATTTGATGTTGGTGTCTCATTCTATGGCTGACTTCTTTTAGTGTAATAGTTTCTAGGTCCATCCATGTTGCAAAAAATGCTGGTATTTCGTTCTTTATAAAGGCTGAGTAATATTCCGTTGTGTATATGTACCACATCTTCTGGATCCACTCCTCCGTCGATGGACATTCAAGTTGTTTCCATGTCTTGGCTATTGTAAATAGTGCTGCAATGAACATCAGAGTACATGTGTCTTTGTGAGTCATGGTTTTCTCTGGTTAGATGCCCAGGAGTGGGATTGCTGGATCAAATGGTAGTTCTATGTTTAGTTTTCTGAGGAATCTCCACACTGCTTTCCACAGTGACCTAGGGTTCCTTTTTCTGCATACCCTCTCCAGCACTTATTGTTTGTAGCCTTTTGCATGATGGCCAGTCTGGCTGTTGTAAGGTCTGTTTCTTCTTGATTCAGTTTTGGCAGGCTGTAAGATTCTATAAAATTGTCCATTTCTTCCAGATTCTCAAATTTGTTGGCATATAGTTGTTCATAGTATTCTCTTATGGATTTTTGTATTTCTGCAGTATCCATTGTGATTTCTCCTTTTTCATTTCTAATTTTGGTTATGTGGGTTCTTTCTCTCCTCTCTTTAGTGAGTCTGGCCAGGGGGTTGTCAATTTAGTTTACCTTTTCAAAGATCCAGCTCTTAGTTTTATTAATTTTCTCTATTGTTTTTTGAATCTCTATTTTATTGATTTCCTCTTTGATCTTCATAATTTACTTCCTTCTGCTTACTTTAGATCTTTTTTGTTCTTCATTTTCTAATTTGTTTATGTGGAGGGTTAAGTTGTCAATTTGGGATCTTCTTTTTTGAGAAAGGCCTGTATTGCTATAAATTTCCCTCTGAGCACTGCTTTTGCAGTGTCCCATAGATTTTGAGAGGTTTTGTCTTCATTATCATTTGTTTCAAGGTATTTTTTACTTTCCTTCTTGATTTCCTCATTGACCCTTTGATTTTTTAGTAGCATGTTGTTTAGTCTCCATGCAGTAGGTTTTTTTCTCATTTATTTTCCTGTGGTTGATTTCTACTTTCATGGCATTGTGGTCAGAGAAGATGCTCGAGATAATTTCTATGCTCCAAAATTTGTGGAGGTTAGCTTTGTGCCCTAGTATGTGGTCGATTCTTGAGAATGTTCCATGTGCATTTGTGTATTCTGATTTTTTTGGATGTAGTGTCCTGAAGATATCAATGAAGTCTAACTTTTCTATTGTTTCCTTTAGGATCTCTGTTGCTTTATTGGTGTTCTGTCTAGAGGATATTCCCATTGGTGTGAGTGAGGTATTAAAATCTCCTACTATGATTATATTCCCATCAATTTCTCCCTTTATGTCTGTTAACATTTGCTGTATGTATGTGGGTGCTCCTGTATTTGGGGCGTATATGTTGATGATAGTAACATCCTCTCCTTGGATGGACCCCTTAATCATTAAGTAGTGTCCTTCTTTGTCTTTCTTTATGTCTTTTGTTTTAAAGTCTATTTTGTCTGATATGAGTGTTGCAACTCTTGCTTTCCTGTCATGTCTATTTGCATGAAATATTTTTTCCCACCACTTCACTTTCAATCTGTATGTATCCTTTGTCCTGAGGTGAGTTTCTTGTAGTCAGCAGATTGAAGGATTTTGCCTTTTTATCCTCTCAGCCACTCTGTGTCTTTTGATTGGAGCATTCAGTCCATTGACATTTAAGGTGATAATTGAGAGATGATTATTTATTGCCATTTTGAACCTCATGTTCCAGTTGATTCTATGATTCTCCATTCTTCCTTTCTTTTTTTGGTTGGATGGTCTCCAGTTATTATCTGTTTGAATGTTTTGTTTTGTATTGTTTTTTCATTTTTTGCCAGTGCAATGTTTGGTTTTGGCTTGTGGTTGCCCTGTTTTTTTTTTTTTTTTTTTTTTTGTCTTTTGTCTTTGTTGTTGTTGCTATTTCTTGGGCCGCTCCTGCGGCATATGGAGGTTCCCAGGCTAGGGGTCGAATCGGAGCTGTAGCCACCAGCCTATGCCAGAGCCACAGCAACACGGGACCCGAGCCACATCTGCAACCTACACCACAGCTCACAGCAACGCCGGATCGTCAACCCACTGAGCAAGGGCAGGGACCGAACCCGCAACCTCATGGTTCCTAGTCGGATTCGTTAACCACTGTGCCACGACGGGAGCTCCTGCCCTGTTTTTTAAGTATGCTAACCCCTTCCTATAATTGTGTGTTTTAGCCTGACAGTCCTGTAGGTTCAAACACTTCATTGCTATATTAAAATTAAGAAGAGAAACAAACAAAAAATTTAACAAAGAGTCTATTAATTTGCTTACTTCCCTTGCCCACATTTTATGATTTTGATGACTCTTTTTTTTTTCTTTTTAATTTTATTTTGTTTGAAACATGTTCATGATTAAATCTGTATGCTGGCTTATTTGAGTGACTGCTCTCTGATTGTGGTTTCCTCAATCCCAGTACTTCCTCTTCTTTTTTTTAATTTTTCCTCCCTTTCTTTCCTTCTTTTCTTTTTGTTTTAGAGAAGCACTCCCAGTATTTCTTTTAGCCTGGGTTTTGTATTGCAGTATTCTTTTAGCTTTCGTTTGTTGGAAAAAAAAATTATTTCCCCTTCTATTTTAAATGATATTCTTGCTGGATAGAGTATTCTAGGTTGCATATTTCTTCCTTTCAGCACTTTAAATATCTCTTGCCATTCCCTCCTGGCCTGTAGAGTTTCTGTAGAGAAATCAGCTGATAACCTTATGGGGGTTCCCTTATAGGTAACATTCTGTTTTTCTCTTGCTGCCTTTAGGATCCCCTCTTTATCACTAACTTTTGCCATTTTTATTATAATGTGTCTTGGTGTGGGCCTATTTGGGTTCAACTTGTTTGGGGCCCTGTGAGCTTCCTGTATCTTAAACTAAGTATCCTTTAGATTTGGGAAGTTTCCAGTGATAATTTCTTCAAATATATTTTCCATTCCCTTATCTTTTTCTACTCCTTCTGGAATTCCTATTATGCATAGATTGGCCTGCTGTATATTATCCCATAGGTCTCTTATATTGCTTTCCTGTTTTTTGATTTGGTTTTCTGTCTGCTGACCTGATATGTGATTTCCATTATTCTATCTTCCACATCACTAATTCATTCTTCTGCATTATTCATTCTGGTTTTTACTGCCCTTAGTTCAGTTTGTATCTCTGCCAATGAATGTTCTAGTTTTTCTTGGCTCCTCCTTATATTTTTTAGTTCCTTTCTGAGGGTGTCTTCATTACTGTTCATATCTTCTCTTCATTCCTTCAGTATTTTCACTATTTCTCTTTTGAACTCCAGGTCTGTCAGACTGCAGAGATCTGTTTCATTGTTGACTGCTTTAGGTGAGTTCTCCTGTTGGTTTGTCTGGGGGTGGTTTCTCAGCTTCTTCATCTTGCTTGTTGTTTTCTTTCTCCTGAGGGAGTTGTACTCTCCGTGGTCAGGCAGTGTTTGCCTTGTCACTGCCATGGAAAGTTTCCTGAGGGCTGGCATTTTTGGTCAGTCTTCTTTGAGGCAGTGTGGCTTTTCTGGAGTGTTGATGGGGCTGACAGGGTCTCTCTGAAGCAAAGGAGGACTTCCTGAGGGCAGACAGGACTTGGAGGTCCACCCCATGATGGGATCAGTTTTCACTCAGCTGGGCAGAGCTTTCTCTGGTGTTTTTGGGCTGTGGGGCTCTTGCAGGGGGCTAGTGGTGCTTGGCAGCTGTTCCTCAGGATTGCAGCACCCCCTGAGGGCTGGAGCAGCTATCTGGATCACTGAGAACCCAAGAGGCTCTTCCTCAGGGCAGCCCGACTCAGAAGGACTGTCTGGGAATGTAGGCAGATCTTTTCACAGCGTGGCCAAGCTTGTTCTAGCTTTTCTGGGCTGCAGGCCTTTTCCCGGGGGCTGGAGGTGTTTGGTGCTGCTCTGCAGGAGTGTAGCCCCTCCAAAGGGCAGGCAGGCCAGGGCAGGGACAGCCCCTGCGGTGGTAGGCTTCCAGCAATTGTTGAGGCCAGCCCTCCCGGATGGCAGGCAGCCCCAGGTCCAGCGTGTGTGTAAAGGGTGGTGGGGGGGGATGCACTGGGAAGCACAGCTTTCTGATAGCTGGTGGGCCAGTAAGCTCGCTGTGGTGTGGGGAGTATTCTTTGGTGGCCCACCCTTTCTTCTCTCCCCTCCCCAACACTGGTGTAGACCCAGCTCTTCTCCCAGGTTCCCTCTGATGTGGCTTTCCTCTCCCCAGCCCTTAGTGTATTGCTCCCTTCCCCTGGACAGCTTTGCTTTCTAGTCTCCCAGGCAATCTCTGCCCCGCCAAACTTGACAGACCAGTTTCTAGACCCCCCAAGCAGTCTCTGCTCCACCCCACCCCCAGCCCTTTCCTGGGGACTAACCTCCAGAGCCGAGGTCTTGGTGCCCAGCCCCCACCCAAGCATCTCAATTTTTGGTGACTGTGCCCATAGTTTAGATAATCTGTTTGGTTCTCGCTCTGCTTTTCAGAACTCTGACTTACTGCTACACTCTTCTCTGCATCTGGAGATTCCTCTGGTTTGGTTGTTCTTTCCATCGAGTAGGTGACTTTCCAGGGTGCGGGATCCCTTTCTCCTCCACAGTTCCCTTTCAGGAGCACCTGTTCAGCTCAGATTCACCTTCTCTCATTCTCCTCTTTTCTCTCATTTTACCTAGTAATGTCAAGAGATTCTTGCCATTATTGGAGTTTAGGTTCTTCTGCCAGCGATTGGTTGCTGTTCTGTGTGAGTTGTTTATCCTGTAGATGTGTTTTTTTGTTGTTGTGTTTGTGGGAGAGGGCAAGCATGTCCCCTTACTCTTCTGACATCTTGCCTCCTCCTCCAAACTTTATAATTTTTGAGCATTTGCCTTTTGTTGGTAGTTTGCTACATGGTAATTATACAATATCTCATTTATTTCCAGAGCAATATGAGAAATGTTTGGCAATATTTAGAATTTGCAGATGAGAAAAATGGAGTTTTAACTATTGTTCTTAGAATTTAAGAATGGGTCTACGTTTTGCAGTCAGATATGCATGAATGGAGCATTCCATGCAGAACACATAGTGCAATGGCAAAGAGTCACAGTAAGCATTTCTTTTTAGGGAAATTGCATGTAGTATAGTGTTGCTGGTAAGTAGAATACAAGTGATGGAAAAGAAAAAAATGAGGTTGGTTATGCAAGCAAAGACCAGAAGGCTATGCATATCATGCAAGGAAGATTTTATCTTTATTTAATTGGAAATCTTGAAAGAAACTGAACCAAGAGGGTTACGACATCAAGTTTTTGTCTTAGATAATTGGCAGAATCTAAAGATACAGTAGCAGAAATGGGCCCAAGCATGCATTTTGGTGATAAAGCTACATAACACTTTAAGTAAAAAGAAATAGTTAGTGGGGGCCACTGATGCATTTTTTGATTGCTTGCATGTATCATATAAATTATGCATACAAAATTAGTGGAATTGGGTCTTTTTATTTGAATGTAGACTTACTGATTATATACTTTATTTCATTGTGGGCTGCTCTCTATAAAAATACCTAAAGCCCAGGAGTTGTGGCTCTTCCTAAGCCTTTACTTTAGCCAGAAGTGAAACAAATAAGATGGTAGGGATTTTGAACATCTGCTATTTGAGTAATCTAACCTGAATTATCTGCAAAACAATAAATCTCTGGTCTGATTATTCTATAGGTCAGTTATTGTGATTGAGTTAATGATATTGGATGACTATTTCATTTATTATAATAATTGATAACTTACTCATCTACCTGCAAAATGATTGGCTGAGTTGCATATAAAGTCCTTATTTGAATTTTATAAAATCAGATTTTATGTAAATAACTATCACAGAACATTTATAATTTGTTTGTATGCATTTGTTAGTGTGTAATAAAATGGAAAATTAATATTTTCCTCTGCAACAAGCCTAATTGTTTAAAAACTAAAGAGATTGATTTTCCAGAAAGAACTTTGCTTATATTTATAAGCCCAGTGCTCTCAATCTTAATTACGTTACTAATACAAAATGATAGTGAATCTATGGTGCTATATAAAGTTTTAGATCTGCTCTTATTTCATATAGTTTTTAAATTATTAATGTTTACTAATGAATTTCATAAAAATATCACAGTGAATAGCAAAATCTTTTTTGTTCTAATTTTTCTTCACTTTTTAAAAGCTTTTATTTTTTAAAAAAGATGGGATCAGGAATTTCCATTATGGCTCAGCAGTAAAGAACCTGACTAGCATCCACAAGCATGTGAGTTTGATCCCTGGCCTTGCTCAGTGGGTTGAGGATCAGGCATTGCCGTAAGCTGTGGTCTATGTAACAGACGCAGCTTAAATCTTTTGTTCTTATGGCTGTGGCTGTGGCATAGGCCAGCTGCAGATCTGATTTGCCCCCTAGCCTGGGAATTTCCAAATGCCACAGGTAAGGCCCTAAAAAGCAAAAGAAAAATTTTAAAAGGGGGGATCTCTTATTTTCAAGTTACTTGTATGTTTCTGTCACATTATCATTATTACCACCTAACAATTTTAGGGGCATTTACCGTGGAAATAGATCAAATCTAAGTGTAATTAGGAAACAAAACTATTTTGAAATTACATGGGAATTATAAGAAAACAATTTCAAACAGTCTGTTCTGGTTAAATGTCTCCAGTCAAGTTGAGTTAAACATATTGCAGACATTTCTTTTTAAATGGAAAGTACCAACACAAACTATTTATTTCTAGGTTCATGAAAATTCATCTGGTAGACATTTTATATTTTAAAAGATAAATTGCTAATGTATTCATAGCATTAACTATTTAACTTTATAAAAATATTTATTTTTCTGATCACATTTTGAAAATATGCAAATTAGGAAATGAATATTATCTACAAGCTCACCATTAAGAGACAACTTATTAATATGCATTTTATATTTTTCTTATGAATAGATGCATCTTTTATAAAATAAGATTATAATATATATCATTTGTAGAAGTGTTCATTTAATATCACACGTACATTTTCAATGTACTTAATATTCTGTATCTCTATTTTTAAAAGTAATATCATAGTCCATTGCATAGTTATCAAATTTATTCATTTTCTTTTCCTACACATTTAATTTTATTCTAACTTCATTTCAGATTTTTTAGTATTGAAAATTATGTTGCAATGAATATTCTTGAAGATAGATCCATAATAAATCCAATGTGGTAAATTCCTAGAATTGTATTGCTCAGTCAAGAAGGGATATTTGGTTTTGAAGTCTGTGCATACACACAAGTGGTAGTCAAATTTCCAGGGAAGCTGTAGGAATTTGCACTCCTTTAAGATAAGATTGTCTAATTTCTTATATTATTTACATCATCTGGGTTTAGTATCCTTATTAATCTTTACCAAACTGGTATTTTTAAAAATCCCAATATTTAATTTTTTGGTAGTTTCTGAGTTGGTCATTTTTTTTTGCACTTTTCAGCACCACACTCCTGGCATATGGAGATTCCCAGGCTAGGGTTCCAATCACAGCTACAGCTGCCAGCCTACACCACAGCCACAGAAACATCAGATCCGAGCCAAGTCTATGACCTCAGACCTCACGGCAATGCTAGATCCTTAACCCACTGAGCAAGGCCAGGTAT
This sequence comes from Phacochoerus africanus, assembly GCF_016906955.1. NCBI lineage: Eukaryota > Metazoa > Chordata > Mammalia > Artiodactyla > Suidae > Phacochoerus > Phacochoerus africanus. The sequence goes on along the minus strand of NC_062560.1, from coordinate 81,143,229 downwards.
TGAACTCTCATCCTCATGGTTCCTAATTGGATTCATTTCTGCTGCACCACAACAGGAACTCCAAGAGTTGGTCATTTTTGAATGTTGATTGGCCATTTTTATTTCTCTTTTTGTGAATTAATAGTTAACATCTTTTGTCCATCTTTCTACTGGCATATTTATGTTTTTAGTACTTCATTATTCAAATGTTAAATATGGAATTTATTTTTGTATATGCTGCATAGTAATCTTTTTAATATCCATATAAGATGCTTGCATTAGTGAAGGAGGAATAAAAGATTTCATGCCAATGTGGATATTTAAAGGATACAAAATATGGAAGGCAGAGTATACTGAAATGTCATTTAAATGAACATATAGTAAGGTCCATATCCTCTACTTCTTTTAAAATAGCCTCTTACAATACCCCATCAATACTGTTAATTATTAATATTAATTTACTTTGCAGGTGACTTGATTTGAACTTCTCTAGTCCAAGCAGAAATTTAGAATGTTTATTGGCACAGAACTTTTTCTGTGACAAGATTTTTGCTACTGTTGAGAAATTGACCCTGTAAATTTTTGCTTTGTCCCTCTAAAAATGATCCTTATGGCTTCATTAAGCATTCCATAATCATTTTGACAAATAATGCTACAAAAATGAAAAGGAGGTTTTAATTTCAGAAGAGTTCCACTGAAATGAAGCTTGTCCAGGACTAGATTGCTAACCTCAGTATCTTAAGGTTATGCTCTTTATCCCTAATGATTTTTAATACAGTGATTGGCATATCTTTGATGACCATTTTTTACAAAAACAAACCAAAACTTCAAGTTACTTAAAAAGGACAGAAATTTGTGGAAATTTTCATATGTACTTAATACATTGCCTGGTATAAAGTAAGATAGGTTTTCAAAAAGTATCATGGAATTTTTGGATAAAAGGTGCATGCCCTGAAGGGTCACATGTTTATTATATTATGGCTGATCCTGTAAGTAATTTTACAAACATACTCTTCCTGCAAAACTGTGAGAAAGAGGTTTATCAGGCAATAGTACTTGTTTTCATAATAATAATAATGTTGATAAAAGACCCCTGAAACCAAGGTATCTTTTTAAGATTTAGGGCCATTGATATTTCCAATATAAAATTTGGATAAGGGATACACAAAGGACAGAGTCTAAGGCTGTAAGACTGTTAGAAGGTAGAAATGGTCTGCCCAACCAACTAATTAAGCAAAGAGCCATGGTGACTCTTTTAAACAGATGATATTCTCTGTTCCAGGCAGCTGTGTACTCTTTATATCTTGCATTGATATACTTAATGCTAAAACATACTTGCCTTCAAAGCTCAGAGGGATGTCAAGACTCTACATAAAATCGAATGAATTCACCATGAAGGAGGAGCCATGAAGTCACCCTGTGCTATTTTACTCCAGCCAATGAAAACATTTACATATCGAATGAAACAAAACACTTGAATCGAAAGTGTGTTTGAGGTTGTTACTTTGGAAGGGGTTATACTTGAATTCAATAGTCTATATGAATTTGGGTTTACCGATGTAAATTCTGAAGAAAAATTTTTAAAATATTTCATGTCTAATACCTCTAGTTCTCTTAAAGCTAAGAAATGGGTATGGGGAGCAGACTCTAAGGTGGGCCTATTGAAGCCAATTTCCTTGTGTCCACATCCTAAAGTAGTCCTCATCCCTTATGTGAATGAAACCTTGAACTTCCTTCTAATAGATAGAATACAGTAAAGATGATGGCAAGTAGCTCTTGTGATTATATTACATGACATAAGACTCAGTATTGTTAACAGATTTGCTCTCTCTCTATGTTGCTGACTTTGAAGAAACAAGCTATCATGAATTCCATTATTGCTGGAAATGAATTCTTCCAACAATCTGATGTACCTCAAAACTTGGTCTTTATCCCAGAGAACTCAGCTCTGGCTGTCACCTGGAATGGAGCCATATGAGGCCTTAAGTAGATGGCCCATCCTAACAATAGTAAAAAGTTATATAACAAATGGGTGTTATATATGTCTTTAAGATAATTTGTTATGCAATATAGAAACTGAATATGAGTCTGGTCATTTATTAGCTAACATATATTAAATACACAGAAGACATTGCCAAAATATAGAATATTTTGGATTAAAAGTATTATGGTTGATAGTACTTTCCAAAGGGATTAGTTTTTCAGGACAAATTATTATTTTATTATTGATAACCTACATTTTTCAATTGATGCAGAGCAGGGAAACAAAATTTTAGCACCTAAGTAAAGTATAATTTAAACTTCTGAAACATAGATTGATAAATATCATTTTTAAGGGATCATTATACTCTCAGAAGGTATTTCAAATTATTCTTCCTAACATTTTATATATAAACTCCATTGACCTAAAAAATTCACACAGCATTTTAAAGTATAAAACTTACATATATAAATTATGCATAATTATAAGTAATAATTATATAATATAAATTATATATAATTTATAAATTATAAAACTATATGTATTTTTAAAGATTACATAGAGATGAGTTTTAAGGATATTCAAATCTCATGTTTCATGAACATGAAAAAAGTACCCTGTAGAATCATAAAATAATGAATTGATAGATAACGGCTTTTGAAAACATACCATACATTCAATTTTGTATTGTCATAATTTAAATATGCTTTCAGATGTGAAAGCCACTTAAAAAAATACACTCAATATAATTGAAACTTATGTTTAGTCACAAAGGTGTTAACTGTCTTGATCACCTACCTTCTGTATTTAATATTTGTGATATACTAAATACTATAAAAATAATAATCTCAGAAAGTAAAAAAATGTGTCATGTTTAAAAGAGTGTGGCATGATGTTTGAAGACAATTGCAAAGGAGAGTTTCCTTAAATATTGTCCATATGATCAAAACAGTTGTATTATTAAAACCCATGTCAAGTGTTTTAACTTTCAATTTACAGTTTACTGGGTTATTTACACTGTTATTTAATCTTTCAGCATCTCCGTTTTCTAGTATTATCTCCATTGCATACATGGGGAAACTAACTTAGAGTGGTTACAGAGTGGTTTCCTGAATTTCAGCGCAGGGAAATAGAACTGATAAAAATGCCAGTCTTCAAAATGCTCTTACAGAGTTCTTTTGACAATAATGCAGCTGCCTTTAATTTTATTTTAAAAGAACTGGTTAAATTATGTTAAGTGGAAAGTTCTTTGATTTCAGTCATGCTTGGATTGAATCTCATCTGGGCATTTACCTACCAACTGTGTGACTTTGGGCAAAAACAATAATAACAGCAACAATAATATTTACAGAGCGTTGTCAGGCACTGTTTCAAATGCTTTACATTTGTTAAGTCATTTAGTCTCCATAATGAGAATATAAAATAGCTTATATTTAAAAAACTATCTCCATTTTATAAATGAGAAACTGAGGCACAGAGAGATTAAGTAACCTGTGCAGGTTGATAGAGCCAGTAAGGGATGGCTTTGATAACCTATTTCCAAAAGTTATCGTAACTTTACCCAACATTGTACTTTACTACTGTGAACCTTAATTGTATCAAATGTAAAATAAAGATTCTCCATAGACTACTGGATGATAGGGGACAGAGATATCTTTAATTTCTCTGCTAAATTCCCAGGACTTGGCACATGATAAATATATAGTAAATGTTAGCTCCCTTTCTGACAAACATTAAATTTGTTTTATTCTAACAGAAGTAGAATAAATGATTCAGGGAAACTTAAAAGATAACATGTACTCTAAAGTATCTCCTTTACCTGATTTTCATAATGATAGCCATATTTCCTGTAAATCTGGAAATATTCCTCAGACAAGATGTTTGTCCATGAACCACAGTTTGAGTAGTGAGGCATTAGACCACAAAGACAGGTAATTTGTTTCCACGATGACACTAATATTACTTGATCTTAAAATGAATAAGTGTAGCCCTCTGTGGAGGATAGTAATAAAGGACAGGGAAACTTCAAGAGGGTACAGGGGTAGCATGTCCTTAGGCTCTGGAGCAGAAAGCTTAGACTGTAGATATTAGGAATCTGAAAGTAGCCATATTGGCTAAACAGAAATTCTGTGACTGAGAGATATGTCAAAATGATGATTCTGACTGATATTAAACTAAATCTACTTTGCCTTTTTGTTTATTAACAGTTTCCTCTTCTTCTTAGGAGAGATTTGGTTGGTGAATAGGTCATTAACAAGTTATCCTTTACTGCCAAAGAGGAGCAGAGCACTTCAGAAATACCCAAATGAAATAGATCCTTCCTCCTACTTTTTTTTTTAATTTCTCCTAGCCAAAATACAATCTTGTTTCTGTTGGATTCTTTTGTAGATCCTTGGTAAGAACTCCATGAAAGACATGATAAAGAATTTCCTGAGAGATGCCTTTGTATGTATTGTAAAAATGGGAGGCTATTGAAAATATTCTATGCAGGCATTTCATTTCACAGTGTCTAAACAATAAAAACCACCCTGTGAAATCAGTATGACAAAAAAAATTCTTTTATGTTCAGAGAACACTTATAGATATGAATGTTTTCTCCTGAAAATTAAACATGAAATTTATAAGTGACTTGAAATATTTGATCCCTGAAAGACAAATGATAACACTATCACCTCTTTCATATAAATGTCACTAATAATGTTCATTCAATTCTAGTGTGTGAATCTCTTCAGTAATGTCAAAAATTAATTTATTTTAAAATTTTTAATTATTTAAGAAATTATTGGATTGTAGTTGACTTACAAAGTTGTGTTAATTTCAGGTGTACAGCAAAGTAAATTGGTTATACATATACATAAATCATTCCTTTTCAGATTCTTGTCCCATATGGGTTATTACACAGTGTTGAGTAAATTTCCCTGTGTCACAAAAAGGTCCTTGTTACCTGTCTATATATAGTAGTGTCTATATATCAGTCACAACCCTATAATTTATCCCCTGCTGGTTAAAAATCAAGTTAAATTGCAAGAGACATGAATTTATCTCAAAAGCCAAAAACTATCTCAAGTTCAGCACAAAACTGAATCCATATCAATTTTTGCTCAAGAGACACATGAACTTTAGAAAATGTAGTGTAGTTTCTAGCTAGTTAAATATAGGACAGCAAACCTATTCAGGAGATATCATATTAAAAGACAAATTGAAGGATATTAAAAATTTTAAGAGTTTATTTGAGCAAAAATGATTTGAAACAGAAGTTTTTGGGAGTATTCACCAAACAGGCGATCGAGGAAAGACTTTTGTAGAAAAATGGCAGAAGTAAAGTAAGGAGATTATTGATTGGCTATAGTTTGAGACCTAATTAGCTGTTTATGATTGATTGTCCCTAAATTTCAATTTTTGGCCTTGAGTTGTATATAGGCTTAGATTTTGGTTTGCTTATATAGGCCGCCACAGCATCAGGGCCACCTCAGTCTAATGGCCTCCTTGTTTAACTAACCACACACACACACACACACACACACACACACACACATATAATGTTTAAGTATATATTCTAAATACAGTTTTATATTAACATTATAAGGGTTTTCATTTCTACCAGTAATGTCTATTTTGCCATAGATTTCTGAAAGCTTGGAAATAAAAAAGGATGAGATGATTCATAATAGCCTTTAGATGGAGCTGTTTCTCCTTAGAAATCATTACACAGCCACATATTTTATTTGGCTGATCAGAAAAATAAGAATAGCTTAAATAATGCCAGGGTGAAATGATGCATTTTTTTAAAACATTAAATCTTAGCACAGCTAAAAGAGAAAATAATAAAAACTCACTTCAAACCTGCTCAAGTTCTCACTAGACTCTAAAGAAACCAAATATAAATTGAAACCAACTCACGGTGCTGTTGGGTACACACACAAACCAGTTTCAGAGCTGATGTAATTCTGAAGCTTTTATAGAGTAAACTGTAGAAAATATTATGAGTGCCACAGTTATCAATGGGAAGTTAATAAACTTATCTGTTTAAATTTCTTAGTTTAAAGGAGTACTCAAGGGAAAATGTCATAATTTTAATGACAAAAACACACCCCTGAGTAGGGGTGATCATATTTTAAAGGCATAAACATACATTTGGGGCATAACATGATATCTGATAAACTGATGATTAGATGAAGCAGAAAAAATTGGCAACTAATTGAAGAAGAAAATAATAGAAAAATATGGGTAAGATAGCAGTTATCTAAACATTCAAGGCTGACTTTTTTCTTTTTAGGGTCTTACCTGTGGCATATGTAAGTTCCTAGGCTAGAGGTTGAATCAAATCTTCAGCTGCAGGATCCAAGCCGCATCTGCCACCTACACCACAGCTCATGGCAACATGGGATCCTTAACTCACTGAACGAGACCAGGGATTGAACCTGCATCCTCATGGAACTAGTCAGGTTCATAACCTTCTGAGCCATGATAGAAACTCCTTCAAGGCTGATTTTTATATTAATCACCTATGAGTTTTCTTAGATTGACATTCTGGAAGAGGTTATATTAGGAAAAAATACTTTGAATATTTCCTTAGTTTATTCCCCTTTGTACAAGTTGACAAGAAAATTTAACTGCATTTTTGCACTTGAAAGTTTTTTTGGAGAAGAGTGCTTATTCTCCAACCAAAGCATGATAAAAATTCCTTAAGATATCCAATCTTTTTCTTTACCCCAAATATAAAATGGACACACATGCGGGTGCATATATACACATGCACACACAGGAAGGAAAGGAGAAAGCTACTGAATATTTTTGAGCAACATGCTCTGATTACTGCTTTAGAAGCATATCTTGGTAGCACTGTATAGATTTATTGGACCAAGGAAGTACTATAAACAGCAAGATTACTTAATTTACTGTTCTGTAGTCTTCAGTGAGTGGTCATAAATGTCTGATTTAGTGAAGAGAGAGTGTGAGAAAAAAGAGGCATTGTTGAGGTAAGAATTGTTATGAATATACTGAGCTAGTAAGCAATCATTTGCAAGAAGAATTTGTACTGAAAAAACTAATTTATTATTGTTTGAGGTGAGTAATGCATCAAAGAAAGAATATATTCCAGAAAAATTAATTTTGAGGAAAATAATTTTATATTAGTAATGCAAATGGCTGAAAACAAACAATAAATAGTATTATAAAGTGCTGTTTATTATAGGCTTCTATCCCAATTGAATAAAGCTAAAACCAAGTGATCAGTTTCTGAGGTAAAGCCAAAACAAGCAGCATTTGAATTTAACTTGGAAAATATTTCTTATTCATAGAAGCTTCATCATTTTAACTAAAAGGAAATAAATAAGCTTCAGGTAACTATCCTGTCATTTCCATACTTATATATTTAAAACCCATCCCTTTATATATGCACACTTATATCAGGGTAAAACAACCTAATTCTGATGGATTTTTAACTTTATATGCTAATAATTTCTCAGGATCCAGCATTCCCATGAGCTGTGGTATATGTCCTAAATGTGGCTTGGATCTGGCATTGTTGTGGCTGTGGTAGGTTGGCAGCAATAGCTCTTATTCCAGCTCTATCCTGGGAATTTCCATATGCCATGGGTGTGGCCCTATAAAGACAAAAAAAAAGAGATATTTTAAATGGTACTAAGCATATATTATTAAACACTACTTCATAGTAAGATCAATTTTTAAAAAAAATACAAAGTCATTTTTCTGTTGAATTTATATTTTAAAAAATATATATATATTCTATAAACTGAAAATTTTCTAATACAAACTTTAGTCTACAGTCCTTTGATATTAAATTGTCCTGGTAATGGGTGAAATAAAAATCAGTGATCTGTATATTATACCTACATATTGCTAGCTCTAACAATTTAGGGTAATGCTGTGAGAGTATTAAGATGTGATTATAGACATGTGAAAAACTGCTCAAATCATTATGCTTCTCTGAGAGCTCTCTGAACATATATGTTAAAATGCAGCATAGACCCAAATGAGAAATAAGTTACATTGTCCTTATCTGTGGAAGGGAGTCCCCAATATCACCCATCACCCAAAACAAAGCAGTTTAGGCTTAAGACTACAGTAAGAATTCTATTCTGTTTAAGTGTAAATAAAAAAACATTGACTCTTGCTATCTTCTGGTGAGCCATATTATACAGGAGAACAAAATAATGGTGAGCACACTTAAGCAGGCAGAGAGAGAAAGAGGGAGGGCCAGAAAGAGAGAGGCTGAATAAAGATCTTCCTGACGGAAAACCATGCCTGGATTTGCTTGAATACAATTCCTCTGCCCATTTGTAAACACATTCTAATAATGACACAATCAAATATGTGTTCCTTCCTCTTTTTGGAGAAGCAGAAACTTTGTTTTCCTATTATAGAGGATCTGTAAAAGTTTTATCAGAGCATCTTGGCTTTTGATTGAATATTAGCAACTGTCATCCAAATGTTTTGGTAACTTATACCAAAGTGGGTATAGGGGGAACAGAACTTAACATAATTAAAGCCTTTTACAACAAACCCACAACAAATAAAATACTCAATGGAGAAAAGCTGAAACCCTTCCCACTAAAATCTGGAGCAAGACAAGGATGCCCACTCTCACCACTGTTTTTCAACATAGTACTGGAAGTCCTAACCACAGCAGTCAGACAAAGAAAAGAAATACAAGGCATGCAAATAGGAAGAGAAGAGGTCAAACTCTCGCTGTATGCAGGTGACATGATACTCTATATAGAAAACCCCAAGGACTCAACCCCAAAACTACTTGAACTGACCCACAAATTCAGCAAAGTAGCAGAATATAGGATTCACATTCAGAAATCATTCTAGGAGTTCCTGTCGTGGCGCAGTGGTTAATGAATCCAACTAGGAACCATGAGGTTGCGGGTTTGGTCCCTGCCCTTGCTCAGTGGGTTAATAATCCGGCGTTGCCATGAGCTGCAGTGTAGGTTGCAGACGCGGCTCGGATCCCGCGTTGCTGTGGCTGTGGTGTAGGCTGGTGGCTGCAGCTCCGATTCAACCCCTAGCCTGGGAACCTCCATATGCCATGGGAGCGGCCCAAGAAATAGCAAAAAAAAAAAATCATTCTATATACTAACAATGAAATATTAGAAAAGGAATACAAAAATGCAATACCTTTTAAAATTGCACTCCAAATAATCAAATACCTGGGAATAAACCTGACCAAGGAGATCAAGGTCTTATATGCTGAGAACTATAACACATTAATCAAGGAAATTAAAGAGGATTCAAAGAAACGGAAAGATATTCCATGCTCCTGGGTTGGAAAAATCAATATTGGAAAAATGGCCATCCTACCCAAAGCAAGCTACAGAGTCAATGCAATCCCTATCAAGTTACCCATGACATTATTCACAGAACTAGAACAAACAACCCAAACATTTATATGGAACCACAAAAGACCCAGAATTGCCAAAGCAATCCCAAGGGACAAAAACCAAGCAGGAGGCATCTCTCTCCCAGGCCTCAGGCAATACAACAAAGCCACAGTCATCAAGACAGTGTGGTACTGGTACCAAAACAGACAGACAGACCAATGGAACAGAACAGAGAACCCAGAAATAAACCCAGACACCTATGGTCAATTAATCTTGGACAAAGGAGGCAAGAAGATAAAATGGGGAAAAGAAAGTCTATTCAGCAAGCATTACTGGGAAACCTGGACAGCTGCATGCAAATCCATGAAACTAGAACACATGCTCACACCATGCACAAAAATACACTCAAAATGGCTGAAAGATTTAAATATAAGACAAGACATCATCAAACTCCTCAAAGAGAACATAGGCAAAACATTCTCCGTCATCAGCCTTATGAACATTTTCTCAGATGAGTCTCCCAAAGCAACAGACATAAAAGCAAAAACAAACCAATGGGACCTATTCAAACTGACAAGCTTTTGCACAGCAAAGGGCCAAAAAGAAACCAAAAAGACAACTTACAGAATGAGAGAAAATAGTTTTAAATGATGCAACGGACAAGGGCTTAATCTCTAGAATATACAAGCAACTGATACAACTCAACACAAAAAAGGAAATAACCCAATTGAAAAATGGGCAAAAGACCTGAATAGACATTTATCCAAGGAAGATATATAGATGGTCAACAGGCACATGAAAGAATGCTCAGCATCCCTGATTATTGGTGAAATGCCAATCAAAACTACCACAAAACACCGCCTCTCACCAGTCAGAATGGCCATCATTAATAAGTCCACAAATAACAAATGCTGGAGGGGGTGTGGAGAAAAGGGAACCCTCCTCTCTTTTGGTGGGAATGTAAGCTGGTACAATCACTATGGAGAACAGTAAAGAGGTACATTAGAAATCTATACCTAGAACTACCATGTGATCCAGCAATCCCACTCTTGGGCATATAACCAGAAAAAACTTTCCTTAAAAAAGACACATGCACCTACATGTTTGCTGCAGCACTATTCACAATAGTCAAGACATGGAAACAACCCAAATGTCCATTGACATATGACTGCATTATGAAGATGTGATATATATATACAATGGAATACTACTCAGCCGTAAAAAAGAACAAAATAATGCCATTTGCTTATATATACATAGACTCTTATATCAAAACTTCAGAATAACTGCAAACCAAAAATCTACAGTGGATGCCCAAACAAGGAATCTCTGGAGAAGAAATATATCTCATAGTAAATAAGTGCGTAATCCACCATGAAGGGGGTCATTTGACATCATTCTTGGAATGCTGAAGTCTTCTTCAATCTGATTCTGATTTCCTCTCCATCAAAGAATTTATGATAATTATAATTAAATAATGCAACTGTACAATTAAATAATACAGTTCTACAATTGTATTAGTAAGAACCATTTCTCTCCATGGTACAATGTAAGGTATATAATGTCCTGTTTATCACATCACCTAGAATGGTGTAATGCCTATATTGAAGAATCAATAAGATGTAACAAATTGTGAGGACATATTTATATAGTTCCACTGTTTTTTAACCAATTTATGCATTTTATATTTTACTTATTTTCAGAGGATGTATTATTTTTGTTATTCTTACCAGTTAAGTTATTCTTTGTATTATGCTATATAAAATATTTAATGGTACATAAGGCTTTCTTCTTTATAAATTTTAATTGCATAATATACATAATTTTAATATAATGCTAACTTTTAAAGAAAAATTGATAATACTAAATGGTAATATAATGCTAACTTTTAAAGAAAAATTGATAATACTAAATGGTAAAGATGAAAGCCATACAAAATGGGATAAAGTATAAAATAAATTTCCTATTTGTCTAAGCATATTTTCCATTCTACTTCTCCAGAGGGAGTCACTTAATCTCTTTCTTAAGATCCATAATATAATAATCTGTGTGAATGTAATTGTGTTTAAATACATGTATTTTATTCTGTAAAAAAAATAAAAATATAATTTAAAAATAAAATTTTCAAATAAAAAATAAAAATTATGACAGAAAACTTTCTAGCACAGTGTATGGAGCCTGAATAACATTAAAATAAAAATATTAACCTTGTTTAAAAGCCTATAAATATGTTTTATTTTTAAAAGTAGAATATATAATATATATACATATATGCATAATAGTTGCAAATGTAATCCATCTGTATATTACTCTCTTACTTAAAAGAAAAGGTATTTATAATTATATTTTGTGCTTTGTAAAGTATATACATATGTATAAATAAATAAGATTAAATCTTATAAATATTTATTATGACTATATATTTTGTCATTTTCCTTTTGTTGCAGTCGAACCTATTACCACAAATTTAGCAGCTTAAAAGAACACACATTTATTATATCTCCATTTCCACTGGTCAGGATTCCTTAGCTGAGTACTCTGATGAGCACTCAGAAAACCACAATCAAGTAGTCAGGCTGTGTTCCTTTTTAGAGCTTCAGACTCATTTTTGAACTCTCACAGATTATTGGCTGTTTTCAATTCCTTTGAGTTGTAGTAGTACTGAGACCTATGTTTTCCTACTAGCTGTCAGCTGAGGGCTGCTCTTAGACCCTAGATGCTCACAGGTCCTCTCACAACATGGAAGCTCACCTCTTGAAGGCCCATGGATGATTCTCTCACTCCAGTCTGATAATAGAGTCATATATTTTTTAGTATAGTCACAAGAGTGACTATCCCACTACTTAGTATTCTATTGACTAGACGCAAGTCATAGGTTCTGCTTGTACTCAAGATGTGGGGATGACTCAAAATATGACTTGGGTCACTTTAGGGTATTTCTGACTCAGTCATGAAATATTTTTTAAAATTTATTTTTTATTATTTTTTTATTATAGTTGATTTACAATGTTCTGTTAATTTTTGCTTTACAGCAAAGTGACCAAGGTTTATTTATTTATAAACCTTGGTCACTTTGCTGCAGAGTGATATTTATATATTCTATATATATATATAGATTCATTTTTTTCTCACATTATTTTCGATCATGTTCCATCACAAGTGACTATATAGAGCTCCCTGTGCTATACAGCAGGACCTCATTGCTTATCCACTCCAAATGCTATAATTTGCATCTACTAACCCCAAACTCCCAGTCCCTCCCCCTCCTGCTTGGCAATCACAAGTCTGTTCTCCATGTCCATGAGTCATACAACTTGAGAAAAACTTATTGATTGTATTTTACAACCAGAAATCACTGAAGAGTTTACAGTTAATTGAGGATTGGTTGATTGGAAAGTAAAGACAGCTCTTATATGTACAGTTTTTCAAGTTTGACTCTATTTTTAGTTTCCAATAAAAGCAGACTAGATTGCTTAGATCAATCTTTCCACTGAAACAACAACAACAAAAAATATGAATAAAACATTTAAAAACTCCTTAAGGCATTGAGCATGTTAAAGCAGAGACAGGCTCACCCAGACCAAATTTTTAATGCAAGGTTTCAACAGGAGAGGTAAGGACAATATTGAAATATCATGGCAGCATACCTAGAAGCATTATAAAAGCAAAAACAAAAAACAGCCCTAAAGGAAGACAACTCTAACTTAGACTGTAGGAAAATCCTCACATATAATCTTGAAGAGCAATAAATAGAAACAAGTAAAACATTAACAGACAAATAAGAAAATAAGTCAGCAGCAGCAAGATTGGACAAATATCATGGATACCAGAGATAGACCTGAGCAATTTCAGAGATTTTAATTACAAGACACACATCTTAAAACAGCTATATATATTATGTGTAAGAGAGGTCTATTAATAACCAGTTATATTTACTTTTCCTGATGCCATAGCAACTAATCTTGAATTTAAATAGGTGGCATGTAACTAGTTCTTGCCAGAAAATTGTGGATAGAAGCACTGTATGCCATTCCTGGGCCTTTCCTCTGAAACCTCTTTAGATATTTTTGTTTCATCTGTTTCTCAGATACCTAATCCCAGAAAGGAATGATTCTGAGAGGTCAGAGGCAAATATTAAAGTAGACTATAACCCTGAATGCCTTCTGAGGAAGAACATCCTAGAATGGTTGCCATATCTGCAATAAATTTTTGTGTTATAAATAAACTTTTATTTGCCAAAACACAGATTTTTAGATTGCTTATTACAGCCAATAGAGTTAATTGCCCTAACATAAAATTCAAAAAATCTTCAAGTGGTGTGTTTCTATAATAAATGTATCACCGGCTTAGTGTTCAGGTGGTGGGAAATTAGGAAATTGATATCTGAGGCTGGAAACATGGAGAAAATATTATATCATGGCAGAACATTTGATAAAACTGTCACCAAATTTAACATTGAAGGTTTATAAGATGCTAAGTGAAATTACAGCTCTAAGCTAAAAGTATAGAAGGACTCAGAACAGTAGCCTCTTATCTATTACTGGACCTCTACCTATTACTGTTTGGAATTAACAGTGAATATAAGGAGTTCCCATGGTGGTTCAGGGGTAACAAACCCAACTAGTATTCATGAGGACACAGTACAGTCCCTGGCCTCACTCAATGGGTTAAAGATACGGTGTTGCCGTGAGCTGTGGTGTAGTTTGCAGTCAAGGCTTGTTGTGGCTGTGGTGTAAGCCAGCAGCTGTATCTCTGATTCAAACCCTAGCCTGGGAACATCCATATGTTGTGGGTGCAGCCCTAAAAAAGACAAAAAAATGTATTATGTCTTGAATAAGACACTTTGCAAGCAGAAATAAAAGAAAATATAGAAAATCAAAAAATTTGGAGATTTGTAAATTTAGGAAATACAACTGAGAGATGAGATTTTAAAAGGTATTTAAAAATGGGACTGTCTTGATTAGGGAGTTCCAAGGATCTGACTCTCTAGTACAGCAGTGATTAAGCTGGCAAAAACTATCAGAGTCAAATTTTTGAGACTCTGAATATAATCATGAATCTGGAATCTAAAAACAAAACAAAAAGCACCCAGTGGAATGCTTAATTAAAGGGAAAAAACAAATAATTTTCAGTAACAATGTGTTTTATCTTTTTTGTTTCACCCAACTGCTATCCTCCAATCCCCAGGGTGTCAGTGGCAACCATGGGTATGGCAAATCATGTTTCTGGTATAGCTTTTGCTACTGGGAGGATTATGGACCTTGTTGTCAAAGAATCATGGTTGTGCATTTTTGCCTGTTTGGTAGATCCCTGAAGGATAAGTTAAGTGGCCTACATTTTCTTTTTTCCACCCCTCTAAATTCTGGAGCTGGAGTGATTTTCTGGGAAATATATGTTAAAAGTATTTAAAGGTATATACTAGCAGATGTTGACTGATGTAAGGGACATTAGATGGCACAAACAGCAAACAAAACAAAACAAAAACCTATGAAGGAAGAGTCTGGGGAAGGAGATATGTGAGGAAATAGAGTTTGAAAACTGGTATGTACCAGGGTATGCAGAAGGCTATACATATGTCTAGAACTAAAGCATTCTCAGAAAAGAATGGAGAAGAGCCTAAGCTTTCATTTTGTTTAATTGTTAGGTTTCACATAAGCAAGAATTAAAGGCTAAGGCACAACTTTAAAGGCCTAGATAAGAAGAGGAGCTATCAAATTCATAACCAATCTTCAAAGACAAGAAGAATATATATTTTTAAAATATAGTCTGTTGTTTATTCTTTCCTTTTGGATCCAGCAGTTTAAGGCAATCTTTGTCAAATCAGTAGTTGATAAGAAAGGTAACAGAAAGAATTCAGTGCCTTTACATAAAAAGTATACAATCTTTAAAAATATTTAGAAAAGCCATTAAAAAATTAAGTATTCCAACAAAAAATAACAAAACATCTTAGGATGGGTGAATTTGATCTCCAAATTAAAAATACTATAATATACATAATATCAAATATTCAACAAAAAATTGTGAGACATGCAAAGAAAAAAGAAGGTAGGCACAATTTACTGTAAAATGCAGAACTTAACAGAACCTGTCCAGGAGGAAGTACAGACATAAGACATACTAAGAAAAAGACCTTAAAACAGTAGTCTAAAATATGCTTAAGAAGCTAAAGGAGATCTTCAACAATGAACTAAAGAAAACCAGGACAATGGTGTCTTGCCAATTAGAGATCACCAATAAAGAGGAAAAAAATATTAGATGGAATGAAATAAAAATTCCTTGGCTAAAAAAGCATAATAGCTGAAAGGAAAAATTCACTAGAGTGGTTTGACATCAAAGTTAATCAGGCAAAATAAATAATCAACAAACTTGGATATAGGGCAATCAAAATTATCCAGTCAAAGTTGCAAAAAGAAAAAATTGAAAAAAAATTGTCAAAAGGCCTGTGAGATACTATCAAACATACCAGCATACATAATATTAGAGTCCCAGAAAAAGAGGTTATGGGGAGTGGGGCATTAATTTGAAAAAATAATGACCAGAAATAATATGTAATAATGACCTAAATAAGATGTAAGACATGACTACATATCTAAGAATCTCAGCCAATTCTAAGATGAATAAATTCAAAGAGGTTCACACCAAAACACATTATAATCAAACTGCTCAAAAGACCAAGAAATAATCTTAAAAACTGCAAGAGAAAAGTGAATCTGGACTTTCAACAAGCTTAACAGCCAATTACTCATTAAAAACCAAGATGGCCAGAAGGCATTTGGACGATATATTTCAAATATTCTTCAGCTTAAAATGAAAGTATACTGAATAGTAACTTAAAAGCAATATTAAGTAATAAAAAACTCCAGGAAAGGTAATACCTAGCTAAATATTAGAGTAACTATTATAACATTTTTTAGTTTGTAACTGCTCTTTTACCCCATATATTAAAATGCATAAAATAATAGTTATAGACCTATATTAATAGACAAAATATACAAATTTTATTTATGACAGTTTCAACATAAAGAGGTAAGGAAAATGTATTAGAGGAGAGATTTTTGTATACTATGGAATATAAGTTGTTACACATTCAAACAAGTTTATTATAAATTAAAGATGACAGTAATAATCTCCACAAATAAAATAAATTAAAATATTAAGAAAATAAAATGAAAAAGGAATAAAAAAGTACTCTAGGAAAAAATCAAACATCAAACACAAAAGAAGTATTTGCTGAAGTGAGTAACAAAAGAGTTATAGAACATAAAGAAAACTAACATTTTAAAATCTTAAGTCAAAAACTGTTATACAAGACAAAGAAGAACATTATATATTGATGAAAGGGTTACTTCATAAAGAATATATTAATAAAGTATATGCACCAAACAAGATAACCCCAAAATATATAAAGCAAATAATGTCAGAATTAATGGAGAAACAGAGTTCCTCAATAATAGTTAGAAAATTCAATACTTGGCTAAAAATTAAATATAGAACACAAGGAAATGTTGAACAACCCTGCATATCATAGACCTAATAGGCATTGACAGAACACTCTAGCCAACAAAATCAGAATACATATTTTTCTCACATATGTAACATTTTTAGGAAAGGACTATATGTATATATTAAGCCACAATACAAATTCAATGCATGTTAAAAGATTGAAATCAAAAAAATTATCTTCTCTAAGAACATGGAATACAACTAGAAATCAATGACTAAAAACTAAAATAAATCACAAATATGTGGAAATTGAACAACAGATAATCTAATAATGAGTCAAAGAAGAAATCCCAAGAGGAAATACCAAAAAATTCTTAGAGATGAGTCAAAACAAAAACACAATAAGCAAAGACTAAGGAACACAGTGAAATAGAGAAATTTGTAGCAGTAAATGACTAGAAAAAGAAATCTCAAATCAGTAACCTAACTTCCCACCTTAAGAAATTAGAAAAAGATGAACATAACAATTGTAAAGCTAGCAATGTAAAGGAAATAATAAAGATTGAAGCAGAGATAAATAAAGAAAAAATAGAATAAACACTAGAGAAAATCAACATAATTAAAAGATGGTTTTTGCAAAAGATGAAATAAAATGACAAACTATTAAGTAAACTAAGAAAAAATAATAGAAGATTCAAATTAGTAGAATCAGTAGTGTAAAGAGACATTATTACCAACTATAAAGGAATAAAAATGATTTTAAGGTAATATTGTGAATAAGTGTATACCTAGAAATTAGATAACCTAATTGAAATGAACAAAGTCATAGAAAGACATGAACACCAGAGTTCCTATTATGTATCAACAGTAATGAACCTGAGTAGGATCCATGAAGATGCAGGTTCATCCCTGGCCCCACTCAGTGGATTAAGGATCTGACATTGCCACAAGCTGTGTTGCAAATGCAGCTTGCATCTGGCGTTGCTGTGGCTGTGGTGTAGGCCAGCAGCTAAAGCTTCCAATTTTTAGAAGACGACATTCTGAAAGTCCAAGCCAAAGCAATTAGAAAGGAAAGACAAATAAAAGCTATCTTCATTTGGAAAGAAAAAAGCAAAACTATCTCTATTTGCAAATGACATGAACTTATATGTAGAAAATACTAAAAAATCTACAAAGAGGAGTACCAATTGTGGCTCAGCAGGTTAGGAACCGGACAAGTATCAATGAGGATGTGGGCTTGATTCTTGGCTTCACTCAGTGGGTTAAGGATCCAGCTGTGCCACAAGCTGCAGTGTGGGTCACAGACATGGCTTGGATCTAGCATTTCTATGGCCAGGCCAGCAGCTGCAGCTCCAATTCAGCCCCTAGCATGGGAACTTCCATAGCAATAGGTGTGGTCCTAAAAAGAAAAAAAATATATAACAAATTCACCAATGTTGCAGAATAAAATATCAACTTGCAAAGATCAATTTCTATATATTAGTAAATAATTTGTAAAGGGAATAATAAAACAATTCCATTCACAGTGGCATCAAAAAGAATAAATTAATTAAGAATAAATTAAACAGGTAAATGCAAGACATCTACACTGTTCTATAAAACATTGCTAAACATTGCTGAAAGTAATTAAAGACCTATATAAAACGGAAAGATATACAATGTATTGGATAACTTAATATTGTTTAAGACAATATTCCCCAAAGCAATCTAAAGACTCAATACAATCCTTATCAAAACCCCAATAGCTTTATTTTTTTTGCAAAAATGTAAAATCTGATCCTTAAATTCACATGGGAGTGAAAAGAGCCCCAAATAGCCAAAATAAAACTTAAAAAGAAAAATAAACCAAACTCACATTTCTTGATTTCAATGTCTACTACCAAGCTACAGTGGTCAAAATAGTGTGAATAAAGGTCTAACTATAGATCAATGTAATAAAGTGTCAAACATCTATGGCCAGTTTATTTTTATTTATTTATTTTTTGTCTTTTTGCCATTTCTTGGGCTGCTCCCGCAGTATATGGAAGTTCCCAGGCTAGGGTCAAATCGGAGCTGTAGCTGCCAGCTTACGCCAGAGCCACAGCATCGTGGGATCCAAGCCGCATCTGCAACCTACACCACAGCTCATGGCAATGCTGGATCCTTAACCCAATGAGCAAGGCCAGGGGTCAAACCCACAACCTCATGGCTCCTAGTCAGATTCAGTAACCACTGTGCCACTTCGAGAACTAATGGCCAGTTTATTTTTGATAAGTGTGCCACACCATCTAATGGAGAAAAATCAGCCTCTTCAACAAATGATGCTGGAAAAACTGGATGTCTTCATGCAAAGTAATAAAGTTGAATACTTACCACATTCTCTGTATAAATTAATTCAAAATTGATCAATAACCTAAATACAAGAGAATAATACTCTTAGAAGAAAACATACTGGTAAATCTTTATGACTTCAGATTTGACAAAGAATTAGATTTGACAATAAAGTTTCAGCTGTAAAACAATATCTAGGTATATTGGACTTCATAAAAAATTTAAAACTTTTGTGTGTCAAAGAACATATTATCAAGGATGTGAAAAAACACATGAGGACTAGGAGAAAATATTGGTATATCATATATCTGGTAAGGGATAACATCCAGAGTATATAAAGATTACTAATAATTCAAAAATGTTAAATAACTGGGGAAAGAATTGAATAGATATTTCCTCAAAGATGTGTATATGGACAACGTGTACATAAAAAGATAGTAGAAGTCACTGGCCATTAAGGAAATGCAAATCGAAAACACAATTATATACCATTTAATGCCTACTAGAATATCTTTAAAGAAGAAAACATAAAATATGAGGATTGGAGAAATTAGGACTTTTCCACATTGTTGATGGGAAGATAAAATGGTGCATTTACTGTGGAAACAGATTGCTAGGTCCTTAAATAGTTAAACATGGAATTACCCTATGGCCCAGCTACTCCAATAATAGATATAAACTCAAAACAAATGAAAATATGTGTCTACAGAGAAAAATGTAAACAAATGTTTATAGCAGCACTAATTATAATAAGAAAAACATGGAAACAAATCTATCATCAGATGAATGCATAAACAAACTCAGTAGATATATACAATGGAATATTATTCATACATTAAAAGGAAAGAAGTGTGGATGCACACTACAACTTGAAGGAACACCAAAATTATTATACTGAAGTACAGTTCCGATTGGACCCCTAGCCTTGGAACCTCCATATTCTATGGGAGCAGCCCAAGATAATGGCAAAAAGACAAAAAAAAATTCTCTGGAAGCAGCTAACAGTAGAATACAGGAGGCAGAAGAATGAATAAGCAAGGTGGAGAACAGATTAATGAAAATCACAGATGCAGAAGAGAAAAGAGAGAAAAGACTGAAAACAAATGAAGAGAGTCTCAGAGAACTCTGGGACAACATTAAATGCATGAACATCCATATTATAGGGATACCAGAAGAAGAAGAGAGAAGAATGAAGGGAACAGAAAAAATATTCGAAAAGATAATAGCTGAAACCTTCCCTAACATAGGAAAGGAACCACTCACTCAAATCCAGGAAGTGCAATGAGTACCATATAAAATAAACTCAAGGAGGGATACACTGAGACACATATTAATCAAATTGACCAAAATTAATGACAAAGGAAATCTTGAAAGCAGCTAGGGAAAAGAAACAAATAACATACAAAGGAACCCTGATAAGGTTATCAGCAGATTTTTAAGCAGAAACTCTGCAGGCCAGAAAGGAATGGCATGATATACTTAATGTGGTGAAAGGACAAAAACTCCAACCAAGATTACTTTACCCAGAACAACTCTTATTCAGATTTGAAAGAGAAATCAAAAGCTTTACACATAAGCAAAAGCTAAGAGAATTTAACAACACTAAACCAGCTTTACAACAAATACTAAATGAACTTCTCTAGGCCAAAAAAAAAAAAAAAAGACCACAACCAGAAACAAAAATACCACAAATGACAAGGCTCACAAGTAAAGGTATATATGCAGTAAAGGTAGGAAATCATCCACACAGAATTATGCCACCAAAATCAGAAGTCATGATAAGAGGAGGGTGCAAATGCAGGACACTGGAGATGAACTTGCAATTAAGAGACCAGCAACTTAAAACAATCTGGTGTATATATATATGGACTCATATCATAACTTCAGAGTAACTGCAAACCAAATATCTACAATTGATACACACAAATAAAAAAAAATACAACACTAAAGATAGTCATCAATCCAGAAGAGAGAACAAGAGAAGAAGGGAAGAAAAGAGAGCAACAAAAACAAATCCAAAGCAATTTATAAAATGGCAATAAGAACAAACATATCAATAATTACCTTAAATGTTAATGGACTAAATGCCTCAACCAAAAGACAAAGACTGGCTGAATGGATACAAAAACAAGACCCATATATATGCTGTCTTCAAGAGACCCACTTCACTCCTAGGGACACATACAAATTGAAAGTGAGAGGATGGAAGAAAATATTTCATGCAAACGGGGATCAAAAGAAAGCTGGACTAGTAATACTCATAAGAGACAAAACAGACTTTCAAATGAATACTTTAAGGGACAAAGAAGGTCATTATATAATGATCAAAGGATCAATCCAAGAAGAAGACATAACAATTTTAAATATCTACGCACCCAACGTAGGTTCACCACAATATACAAGGCAACTGCTAACAACCTTAAAAGGAGAAATTGACAATAACACGGCAATCATGGGGGACTTTAACACCCCATTTACAGCAATGGACAGATCATCCAGACAGAAAATCAATAAGGAAACACAGGCCCTAAATGAAATATTGAACCAGATGGGCTTAATAGATATTTATAGGACATTCCATCCAAAAGCACCAGAACACACATTTTTCTCAAGTGCACATGGAACATTCTCTAAGATTGATGATATCCTGGGCTACAAATCAAACCTTGGTAACTAAGTACATTGCAATCATATCAAGCATTTTCTCCAACAACAATGCTATACAATTAGAAATCAACAACAACAACAAAAACTTCAAAAAACAAAAACACAGGGAGCCTAAACAACACGCTACTAAACAACCAATGGATCACTGAAGAAATCAAAGAAGAAATTAAAAAATACCTAGAAGCAAATGACAACAAAGATAAGACACTCCAAAACATGTGGGATGCAGTAAAAACCATTCTAAGAGGAAAGTTTATAGCAATAAAAGCCCACATCAGGAATCAAGAAAAAGTTCAAGTAAACAAGCTAACTTTTCATGTAAAGCAGTTAGACAGGGAAGAACAAACAAGACCTAAAGTAAGTAGAAAGAAGCAAATCATAAATATAAGAGCAGAAGTCAATGAAATAACCATATCTTGGCTTGAGTGATTTTGTCTATTGTTTTTTGAATCTCTATTTTATTGATTTCCTCTTTGATCTTTATTATTTCCTTCCTTCCGTTGACTTTAATTTTTCTTATTCTTCTTTTTCTATTTCATTAAGCTGTTAGGTTAAGTTGTCGATTTGAGATTTTTCTTCTTTTAGAGGAAAGCCTGTATTGCTAAACTTCCTTCTGAGCACTACTTTTGCAATAGATTTTGAGTGGTTGTGTCTTCATTATCATGTGCTTGAGGTGTTTTTTAATTTCCTTTTGATTTCTCATTGACCCATGGGATTTTTAGTAGCATGTTGTTTAGTCTCCATGTTGTAGGTTTTTTTTCTCATTTCTTTTCCTGTGGTTGATTTCTAGTTTCACACCATTGTGGTCAGAGAAGTTATTTGAAATAATTTCTATACTCTTAAATTTGTTGAGTTTAGCATAGTGCCCCATTATGTGATCAATTCTTGAGAATGTTCCATGTGCACTTGAGAAGGTATATTCTGATTTTTGTTGATGTAATGTCCTGAAAATGTCAATTAAGTCTAAATTTTCTATTGTTTCCTTTAGAATCTCTGTGGCTTTATTGATGTTCTGTTTAGAGTATCTGATCATTGATGTGAGTGGGGTGTTAACGTCTCCTATTATGATTGTATGCCCATCAATTTCTCCTTTTATGTCATTTAATATTTCTTACAGGTATCTGAGTACTCCTATATGTGGGGCACACATGTTGACGATTGTAATATCCATTCTTGTATGGATCCTTTATCCATTAAATAATGTCCTTCTTTGTCTTTCTTTATGGCCTTCGATTTAAAGCCTATATTGTCTGATATGAGTATTGCAACTCCTGCTTTCCTGTCTTGTCCATTGGCATGAAATATCTTTTCCCACCTGCTCACTTTAAATCTATAAGTATTATTTGATTTAAGATGAGTTTCTTGTAAGCAACAGATTGAGGGATTCTGCTTTTTTATCCAATCTGCCACTCTGTGTCTTTTGAATGGAGCATTCTGTCCAAAGACATTTAAGGTGGTTATTGATAGATATGTATTTAATGCCATTTTTTTGTCTTTTTGCCTATTCTAGGGCTGATCCCATGGCATAAGGAGGCTCCCACACTAGGGGGTCTAATTGGAGCTGTAGCTGCCAGCCTATGCCAGAGCCATAGCAACTCAGTATCTGAGCCACATCTGTGACCTACAACACAGCTCATGGAAATGCCAGATCCTTAACCCACTCAGCAAGGCCAGGGATTAAACCTGCAACCTCATGGTTCCTAGTTGGATTCATTAAGCACCGAGTCATGGCAGGAACTCCAATGTCATTTTAACTTGTTTTCCAGGTGATTCTAAGTTTCTTTCTTCTTTGAAAAGGTAAATAAAATAGACAAACTTCTGGCTAGATTCACCAAGAAGAGGAGAGAAAAAGCCCAAATAAACAAAATAAGAAATGAAAAACAAGTCACAACAGATACTACAGAGATATATAAAACCATAAGAGAATACCATTGACAACAATATGCCAAAAAATTCCACAACCTAGAAGAAATGGACATCTTTCTAGAGAACTACAGCATGCCAAAAATTGAATCAAGAAGAAATAGATCAACTGAAAAGATCAATCACTATAAATGAAATTGAATATGTCATAAAAAACTCCTACAAATAAAAGTCTAGGACCAGATGGCTTCACAGCTGAATTCTAACAAACATACAAAGAGGAACTTATGCCCATCCTCCTTAAACTTTTTGAAAAGATTGAAGAAGAAGGAACACTCCTAAAGACAGTCTATGATGCAATCATCACCCTAGTTCCAAAACTATGCAAGGACACCACCAAAAAAAAATGATCAAGCAATATATTTGATGAATTTAGACACAAAATTCTCAACGAAAAAGTAGCCAACATAATCCAACGAGATATCAAAAAGATCACACATCACAACCAGGAGACACTCATCCCAGGTGCACCAGGATGGTTCAACATATGCAGATCAAACAATGTCATACACCATATTAACAAAAGAAAAATTAAAAACCACATGATCATCTCAATAGATGCAGAAAAATCATTTAACAAAGTCCAACATATATTCATGATAAAAACTCTTACCAAAGTCGGTATAGAGGGAACATTCCTTAACATAATCAAAGCCATTAATGACAAACCCACAGCAAATATGCTACTTAATAGAGAAAAGTTGAAAGCTTTCCCATCAAAATCTGGAATAAGGCAAGGATGACCACAAACACCACTGTTTCTCAACATAGTAATGGAAGTCCTAGCCACAGCAATCAGACAAAGAAAAGAAATAAAAGGCATCCAAATTGGAAGAGAAGAGATAAAACTGTCACTGTATGCAGGTGACATGATACTCTATATAGAAAACCCTAAGGACTCAAGCCCAAAACTACTGGAACTTATCCACAAATTCAGCAAAGTAGCAGGATATAAGATTAATGTTCACAAATCAGTCTTCTTTCTGTATACTATCAATGCAATATTAGAAAAGGAATACAAAAATACAATACCCTTTATAATTGCATCCCAAAAATTCAAATACCTGGGAATAAACCTGACCAAGGAGATAAAAGACTTATATACCAAGAAGTATAACACATTAATTAAGAAATTAAAGAGGATTCAAAGAAATGGAAAGATATTCCATGCTCCTGGGTTGGAAAAATCAATATTGGAAAAATGGCCATCCTACCCAAAGCAAGCTACAGAGTCAATGCAATCCCTATCAAGTTACCCATGACATTTTTCACGGAATTAGAACAAACAATCCAAACATTTATATGGAACCACAAAAGACCCAGAATTGCCAAAGCAATCCCAAGGGACAAAAACCAAGCAGGAGGCATCTCTCTCCCAGGCCTCAGACAATATAACAAAGCCACAGTCATCAAGACAGTGTGGTACTGGTACCAAAACAGACAGACAGACCAATGGAACAGAATAGAGAACCCAGAAATAAACCCAGACACCTATGGTCAATTAATCTTGGACAAAGGAGGAAAGAACATAAAATGGGAAAAAGAAAGTCTTTTCAGCAAGCATTACTGGGAAACCTGGATGGCTATATGCAAATCCATGAAATTAGAACACATCCTCACACCATGCATGAAAATACACTCAAAATGGCTGAAAGATTTAAATATAAGACAAGACATCATCAAACTCCTCAAAGAGAACATAGGCAAAACATTCTCCGTCATCAACCTTATGAACATTTTCTCAGATGAGTCTCCCAAAGCAACAGACATAAAAGCAAAAACAAACCAATGGGACCTATTCAAACTGACAAGCTTTAGCACAGCAAAGGAAACCAAAAAGACAACTTACAGAATGGGAGATAATAGTTTCAAATGATGCAACGGACAAGGGCTTAATCTCTAGAATATATAAGCAACTGATACAACTCAACAGCAAACAAGGCAACAATCCAAATGAAAGATGAACAAAAGGTCTGAATGGACATTTATCCAAGGAAGATATACAGATGGCCAATGAGCACATGAAAATATGTTTAACATCCTTGATTATTAGAGAAATGCCAATCAAAACTACCATGAGATACCACCTCACACCAGTCAGAAGAGCTATCATTAAAAAGTCAACAAATAACAGATGCTGGAGGGGGTGTGGAGAAATAGAATCCTCCTGCACTGTTGGTGGGAATGTAAGCTGGAACAACAACTATGGAGAACAGTATGGAGCTACCTTAGAAAACTATACCTAGAACTACCATATGACCCAGCAATCCCACTCTTGGGCATATATCCAGAAAAAACTCTACTTAAAAGAACACATGCACCTGCATGTTCATTGCAGCACTATTCACAATAGCCAAGACATGGAATCAACCCAAATGTCCACTGATAGATCACTGGATGAGGAAGATGTGGTATATATACAATGGACTACTACTCAGCCATAAAAAAATAACAAATTAATGCCTTTGGCAGCAACATGGATGGAACTAGCGACTATCATCCTGAGTGAAGTAAGTCAGAAAGAGAAAGACATATACCATAAGATATCACTTGTATATGGAATCTAATATACAGCACAAATGAACCTTTCCCCAGAAGAGAAAATCATTGAATTGGAGAATAGAATTGTGGTTGCCAAGGGGGAAGTGGAGGGAGTGGGAGCGACTAGGAGCTTGGGATAAATATTGCCTTCAGGATGGATTAGCAATGAGATCCTGCTGTGTAGCACTGGGAACTCTATCTAGTTGCTTTTGATGTAACATGTAATGTGAGAAAATAGAATGTATACATGTATGTGTAACTGGGTCACCATGCTGTACAGTAGAAAAAAAATCAATAAATGATAAAAAAAGAAATCAATGAAATAGTAACTTAGAAAATGATAGAAAAGTTCAATGAAAAGAAATCTGTTTCTTTAAATATATCAACAAAACAGA
Organism: Phacochoerus africanus; assembly: GCF_016906955.1. NCBI lineage: Eukaryota > Metazoa > Chordata > Mammalia > Artiodactyla > Suidae > Phacochoerus > Phacochoerus africanus. The sequence goes on along the minus strand of NC_062560.1, from coordinate 81,116,644 downwards.
TAAAGACTTAGCCAGACTTATCAAGAAAAAAACAGAGAGGACTCAAATCAATAAAATTAGAAATGAAAGAGGATATGTAACAACGGACATCACAGAAATACAAAGGGTCATAAGATATACTATATCAAACTGTATGCCAATAAAACATAAAACCTAGAGAAATGGACAAATTCTTAGAAAAGTACACACTTCCAAGACTAAAATTAAATAGAAAAGATGATGGTACCAATCAAAATCACTGAAACTGAAACTGTGGTTATAAAACTTCCAACAAACAAAAGCCCAGGACCAGATGGCTTCACAAGATAATTCTATCAAACATTTAGAGATGAGCTAATACCTGTCCCTATGAAACTATTCAAAAAATTGCAGAGGAAGGGATACTCCAAAACTCATTCTTTGAGGCCACCATTACCCTGTTACCAAAACCAGACAACGATGCCACAGAAAAATAAAATTACAGTCCAAATTCACTGATGAACATTGATGCAAAAATCCTCATCAAAATACCAGCAAACCACATACAACAACATTAAAAGGATTGTACATCATGATCAAGTTGGATTTATCCCAGGGATGCAAGGATTCATCAATATCTACAGATCAATCTGTGTGATACACTACATTAACAAACTAAAGAATAAAAACCATATGATCCTCTCAATAGACACAGAAAAGGCCTTTGACAAAATCCAACACCCATTTCTGATAAAAACCCCTCAGAAAGTGGGCATAGAGGGAACCTACCTCACTGTAATAAAGGCCATAAATGACAAACCCACAGTGAACATCATTCTCAATGTTGAAAAGCTGAAAGAATTCCCACTGAGATCAGGAACAAGAAAAAGACGTCTGTTCTCACCACTACTATTCAACATAGTTTTGGAAGTCCTAGCCACAGCAATCAGAAAAGTAAAAGAAAAAAAAGGAATCCAATTTGGAAAGGAATAAGTAAAGCTATCACTCTTTGCAGACAACATGATACTATACCTAGAGACTCCTAAAGACTCTACCAGAAAACTGTTAGAGCTCATCCATGAATTTGGCAAAGTTGCAAGATACAAAATTAATACACAAAAATTGATGGCATTTCTATATAGTAACAATGAGAGATCGGAAAGAGAAATTAGGGAAGCAATCCGTTTACCATCACATCCAAAAGAATAAAACACCTAGGAGTAAACCTACCTAAAGAGACAAAAGACCTGTACCCTGAAAGCTATAAGACATTGATGAAACAAATCAAAGATGACACAAACAGATGGGAAGACATATCATGCTCTTGGATTGGAAGAGCCAATATTATCAAAATGACTATACTACCCAAGGCAATCCTCAGATTCAGTGCAGTCCCTATCAAATTACCAAGGACACTTTTCACAGAACTCAAACAAAATATTTTAAAGTTTGTTCGGAAGCACAAAAGACCCAGAATACCAAAGGTATCTTGAAAAAAAAATAGAGATGGAGGCATCAGGCTCCCTGACTCAGATTATACTACAAAGCTACGGTCATCAAAACCATATGGTACTTGCATGATGACATAAATATAGATCAGTGGAATAGGATAGAAGCACAGAATTAATCCCACACCCCTACAGTCAACTAATCTATGACAAAGAAGGCAAGAAGATACAATGGAGAAAAGACAGCCTATTCAATAAGTGGTGCTGGGAAAACTGGACAGCCACAGGGAAAAGAATGAAATTAGAACACTCCCTAACACCATACACAAAAAATAAACTCCAAATGGATGAAAGACCTAGATATAAGAGCATACCCTATGAACTCTTAGAGGAAAACATAGGCCAAACACTCTCTGACATAAAGGACAGCAACATCTTCTCAGATCCACCTCTGAGAGTAGTGACAGTAAAAACAGAAATAAACAAATGGGACTTAATTAAACTTGTTTCTGCACAGCAAAGGAATCCCTAAACAAAATGAAAAGACAACCCACAGAATGGGAGAAAATATTTGCAAGTGAATCTACTGACAAGGGATTAATCTCCACAATTTATAAACACCTTCTGTAGCTCCATACCAAAAAAACAAATAACCCCATCAAAAAATGGGCAGAAGATCTAAACAGTCAATTCCCCAAAGAAGACAAACAGATGGCCAATAATCACATGAGAAGGTCTTCAACATCACTCATTATTAGGGAAATACAAATCAAAACCACTATGAGCTACCACCTTACGCCAGCCAGAATGGCCATCATCAAAAAGTCTACAAACAATTATTGATGGAGAGGGTGTGGAGAAAAAGGACCCCATCATATTGTTGGTGGGATTGTAAATTGGGGCAGCCTCTGTGGAAAACAGTGTGGAGATTCCTCATAAAACTAAACATAGAACTAACATTTGATCCAGCAATCCCTCTCCTGGGCATCTATCCATAGAAAACCATGACTCAAAAATACACATGTACTCCAATGTTTATTTCAGCACTATTTTCAATAGCCAAGACAGGGAAACAACCTAAATGTGTATCGACAGATGAGTGTCTAAAGAAGATGTGGTACATATATACTCAATGGAATATGACTAAGCCATTAAATGCAATGAAATACTGTCATTTTTAGCAACATGAATGGACCTAGAGATTATCATGCTAAGTGAAGTCAGTCAGTCAATGAGACACCAAAATCCAATGCTTTCGCTGACATGTGGAATCTGAAAAAAGGACAGACTGAACTTCTTTGCAGAGCATATCCTGACTCACAGACTTTGAAAAACTTATGGTTTCCAAAGGAGACAGTTTGGGGGGTGGGGGGATGTGCTGGGGTTGTGGGATGGAAATCCTATAAAATTGGATTGTGATGATCATTGTACAACTATAAATGTAATAAATTCATTGAGTAATAAAAAATAAATAAATTTAAGAAAAGAATAAATAGAAGAAAATTATGTACCATATAAATATTAGCATAAATTTATGTTAATTGCATATAACAGACTTTAAAACAACAACAAAAATTACTAGAAAAAAATAAAGGCCCTGCATCATGACCAAACTTTCGCTTAACCAGGAGGAAATAATAAGGTTTCACTTGTGTTGGCATGAAAACATGGCCTCAAACTAGAAACAACCTAATGGTACTAGAAAAGCCAATAAGCAAATCCATTATCATAACTGGTCACTTTAACACGAATTTTATTAAAAGATTGAAAAAGAAAAAAAATGCCAATAAAAATATAGAATATATTGATCAACATATGAAAAACCTTCCGAATTTAGCAAAATCAACTTTATTGAAGTACAAATTACAGACAACTTCTATATGTTTTCAAATTAAGTACAAGTGAGTAGCCAAGACTGCAGACTAGGAAGATCTTGAGCTCACCTCTTCCATGAGCATGTCAAAATTACAACTATTTACAGAGCAACTATTCATGGGAAAAACATGAAAACTAGCAGGAAATACTTTCCACAACTAAAGATAGAAGAAACTGGGAATTCTCTTTTGATGCAGCAGATTAAGGATCCAGTGCTGTCGCTGCAGCAGCTTGGGTCACTCTGTGGCTCAGTTTATTACTTGTCCCAGGAACTTCTTCATGCTGTGGGGATGGCCAACAACAGCAAAAAATAAATGTAGGGGGGTGGAGACTAATAGTTAAGATACATAACACCAGGATATTCAACCAACAAATGGAAGGATAATTAAAACTGATGAGTTCTTCCTAAGGAATGAGGAGTCTGAGCCCTAAACTGGAGGTTCCTAGCCTGGGGGTGCTATGCTGGGAGGAAGAGCCCCCAGAAGTTTTGGCTTTGAGGCCAGTGGGACTTACTTTCGGGAGAGCCAAAAGGCTCTGGAAAATAGAGACCCTTGCTCCAAATTTCATGCCGTCTGAGACCCAGGGAAGAAGCCACAACTTGAAAAGAGCCTGAGTCAGTGAGTCAGACTCATTTTCTATTTTTGTAAGGACTCTTGGAGAGGCATAAAGTAACTGGGACTCACCCTGGGGACATAGACATGACAGCAGCCATTTTGGGGAGCATACCCTACCCTGAAAACACTGGTACTTACATATGCCATTTTGGAGTCCTCCTCATACCTTATTCGTGCTGTTCAGCACCAGTCCTGGGATTTCTCAGGCCAACCAGCTAGCTAAGAAGGAATACAGCCTTAATAACAAGCACACTGGCTGGTTTAGAACCCTCTATATCCAAATATATCCCAAGATCCAAGTCTCTTACCAGTAGGACAGCACCAGCTCCACAATACCTTGGACTGTGGAGGATTATGTCAGGGACTGGCCCCTCCCATAAGCAGGCAAACATTAGCTATGGGAACCCAACTCTTCCTACCAGTGGGCCAGAACCAGATCTGGAATACCATTGGCCATGAAGCCAGCCATGCCAATATCCAGCCCCACTCATCAGAAGCCAGAAGCCTCCATACAGGGTAGGGCCTGGAAGCCAACCAGACCAAAGTTCAGCCACATTTACTAATGTGCTCACTGTAGTCAGCTCACCGAAACAGGCACATAAAGTCTACACACAGTGCAATCCTAGAACATATAACTTTGTTGACCAGAAGGGAACATGCTTCTGGGCCCCAGAAGATATTTCATACATAAGGCCACTTCTCCAAGATTGGAAACATAACCAACCTACCAAATACATAGAAATAAAGAGTGATTTAAACAAAACAAGGTGGCAGAGGAATATATTCCAAATGAAGGAAAAAAGATAAAATCATAGAAGAAAAAACTAAGTGAAGTGGAGATAAGCAAACTACCCAATAAAGAGTTCAAGGTTATGATCATAAAGATGCTCAAAAAACTAGGGAGAAGACTGGAGAAACACAGTAAGAACATAAACAAAGAGTTACAAAATATAAAGAAGAACCAACTAGAGCCCTAGGACTGGTGCTGAACAGCACAAATAAGGTATGAGGAGGACTCCAAAATGCACATATCGGTACCAATGTTTTCAGTATACAATAACTGAGATGAAATATATATTAGAAGGAATCAACAGTTCATAATATTATACAAAGGAAGGTATCAATGAGCTGGAAGACAGGGTAGTGGAAATCACTGAAGTTGAATATAGAAAAGGAAAAAACTGAAGACAGTTTGAGACCTCTATGACAAAATCAATCATGCTAACATCACATTATAAGGATCCCAGAGGAAGGGAAAGAGAAAGGGGCAAAGAACATATTTGAAACCATAATAGCCGAAAATATCCCTAGCCTGGGAAAGGAAACAGACTTCCAGGTGCAAGAGGCACAGAGAATTAACCCAGAGAGAATCACACTAAGACACGTTGTAACTAAAATGGATAACTTAAAGGAGAGAATATTAAAAGTAGCAACAGAAAAGCAACAAGTTATATACAAAGGAATTCTCATAAGGATATCAGCTGAGTTTTCAGCAGAAACTCTGCAGACAGGAAGGGAGTGGGATGATATATTTAAAGTGATGAAAGAGGAAAAACTGAAACCAAGAATACTCTAGCAAGGCTTTCATTCAGATTTGATGGAGAAATCAAAATTTTACAGAGAAACATAAGCTAAAAAAGTTCAGCACCACCAAACAAGATTTACAAGAAATATTAAAGGGACCTTTTCAAACAAAAATGTAAATGCAACAACCAGAACCATGAAGGCAATGAAAGGAAAAAGCTCAATGGAAAAGGCAAATATATAATAAAGCTTGTAAATCAAACATATGAAAGCTACTTGGAAGGTTAAAAACAAAGTATTAAAATCATCTATATCTGCAATAAGTAGTTAAGGGATCCAAAACATAAAAATGATAAAAAATGTGATATCAAACACAGTAATTATGGGGAGAGGAGAGTAAAAATACAAGGTTATTAAAATGTGTTTGAAATTAAAGGATCAGCAACTTAAAATAATAATACAACTTATAATAATAACTACAAACCAAAAAACAATAGTAAACACATGCAAGAGAGAGAGAAAAAAAATCCAAACATAATATTAAATACAGTTATCAAATCACACTGGAATGGAACAAAAGAAGAAAGGAACAAAAAGAATTATAGAAACTACTCAAAAACAATTATCAAAATAACAATAAGTACATACCTATACATAATTACTTTAAATTTAAATTTAAATGGACTAAATATTCCAAGCAAAAGACATAAGAGTAGATGAATGAGTAGAAAAGCAAGACCCGTATAGACTGCCTACAAGAGACTCCTTTCAGAGCTAATGAAACAGAGAGTGAAAGTGAAGGAATGGAAAAAGTTACTCCATGCAAATAAAAATTAAAAGAAAGCTGAGGGGAGTTCCCGTTGTGGCTTAGTGGTTAATGAATCCGACTAGGAACCATGAGGATATGGTTTCAATCCCTGGCCTTGCAGAGTGGGTTAGGGATCTGGCATTGCCATGAGCTGTGTTGTGGGTTGCAGACATGGCTTGGATCTGGCATTGCTGTGGCTCTGGCATAGGCTGGCGGCTACAGCTCCGATTGTACCCCTAGCCTGGTAACCTCCATGTGCAACAAGTGTGGCCCCAGAAAAGACAAAAAGACAAAACAAAACAAAACAAAAAAGAAAAGAAATCTGAGGTAGCAATAATTAGATAAGAAAAATAGAGTTTAAAACCAAGATTGTAACAAGAGAAAAAGGACATTATCTACTGATCAAGGGATCAACCCAAAGAAGATTTAACAACTGTAAATATAAGTGCACCTAGCATAAAACCACCTAAATATAAAGCAAATATTAAGAAAAATAAATGGGGAAATTGACAGTTAACACAATAGTAGAGTACTTTAATACTTTGCTTACATCAATGGACAGATGATCCAGACAGAAGATCAATAAGTAAACACTGACCTTAAATGAGACATTCACAAATGAACTTTATAGATATATATAGAGAACATTTAATCAAAAGCATCAGAATACACATTCTTTCCAAATGCACATGGAACATTCTCTAGAAGTAATCAAATGCTAGGCCATAAAACAAGTATCAGTAAATTTAAGAAAACTAGCAAGAATTTTTTCAGACCACAGTGCTATGAGACTAGAAAATCAACCAAAAACAAAACAAAACAAACAAATAAAAACTACTGCAAAAAAAAAAACCCAGAAACATTGAGGCTAAATTATATTCTTCTAAACAACAAATTGATTACTGAGGAAATCAGAAATACCTTGAGACAATTGAAAACAAAACACAATTATCCAATAAACTATGGGATGCAAAAAAGTAGTTATTTGAAGGAACTTTATAGTGATATAAGCCTACCTCAGGATATAAAATATATCTCAAATAAGCAAACTAACCTTCCACCTAAAGGAACTGGAAAAAGAAAAACAAACAAATAAAAAAACCAAAACTGGTAGAAGGAAAAAATTTATGAAGATCATACAGAAATAAATGAAATAGAGATTAAAAATAATATAAAAGATCAATGGAAACTAACATCTGGTTCTCTCAAATAATAAATAAAATTGACAAAACTTATTTACCCAACTCAACAACAAAGAAAGAGCAAGGACCTAACAAATAAAGTGAGAAATGGAAAAGAAGTTACCAACAATACCACAAAAATACAGAGAATCATAATACATTACTATGAACAATTATAGGCCAATAAAATGGACAATCTGGAAGAAATGGACAAATTCCCAGAAATGTACCATCTCCCAACCCCTCACCTGGAAGGAAGGAAATATTAACAGACCAAATAGCAATAATGAAATAGAATCATTAATTAAAAAAACCTCCCAGCAGACAAAAGGTCAGGACTAGATGGCTTCGCAGGTAAAATCTACCAAATATTTAGAGAAGAGTTAACATCTATGCTTGTCAAACTACTGGAAAAATTGCAATGGAAGGAATGCTTCTGAACTCATTCTATAAGGCCATCCCCACCCTGATGCCAAAATCAGACAATGATGTTACAAGAAAAAATTGAAGGCCAACATCACTGATGAATATAGATGCAAAAGCCCTCAAAAATTTATCAAACTGAATTTGACAATACAATATTAGGAGCATACCCCATGATAAAATTAGATTTGTCCTAGGAATGCAAAGATGTTTAAATATCCACAAATCGATCAATGTGATGTGGGAAATATTGAAGAATAAAACTCATATGATCATCTTAATTAGAAAAACTTTTGACAAAATTCAACATACATTTATGATAAAATCTCTCAAAAAAGTGTAATAGAAGTAACACATTGCAATCTGAAAAGGCCATATCTGATAAGCCCTTAGTTAACATTATACTTGATGGTGAAAAGCTGAAAGAATTTCATCTAAGATCAGAAACAAGATAAGGATGCCCACTCTTTCCACTTTTATTCAACATAGTTTTGGAAGTCCTAGCCACTGTAGTCATAAAAAAAAAAGAATACAAATTAGAAAAGGAGTAAAACCATCACAGCAGATGATGTGATATTATACATAGAAAATCCTAAAGATGCCACCAAAAAACTACCAGAGCTCAAAAATGAATTTGATAAAGTTGCAGGATGTGAATTAATATGCAAAAATCTGTTGCATTTCTATACATTGAAAATGAACTATCAGAAATAGAAATTATTGAAACAATCCCATTGACCATTGAATCAGAAAGAATAAAATATATAGGAATAAATCTTAGTAAGGAATTAAAAACCTGTACTTAGAAAACTGTAAGACATTGATGACAGAAATTGAAGATTATACAAACAGATGAAATGATATACCATGTTAATGGATTAAAATGACCATATTACCCAAGGGAATCTACAGATTCAATGCAGTTCCTATCAAGATACCAATGGCATAGTTCACAGAACAAGAGCACATATATCTAAAATTTCTATAGAAACACAGAAGACTCCATATAGCCAAAAAATCTTGAAAAAGAACAGGTCTGAAGAAATCAGGCTCCCTGATTTCCAACTATATTACAGAGCTATAGTAATCAAAACAGTATGGTACTAAAACAGAAAAAGACATGTAGATCAATGGACCCCAATAGAGAGCCCAGAAATAAAACCATTCACTTATGTTCAAATAATTTATGAGAAAGGGGAAAGAATATAGAATGGGCAAAACAATCTCTTCAGTAAGTGGTGCTGGGAAAATTGGATGGCTACATGTAAAAGAATGAAATTAGAACATTTTTGTACACCATATACAAAAATAACCCCCAAATTATTTAAAGACCTAAATGGAATAAAAGAAACCATAAATTTTCTATAAAAAACATAGGCAGAACATATAAATTGCAGTAATATTTTTTGATATATCTCTTGAGCAAAGTAAATAAAAATAAACAGCTGGAACCCCATTAAAATTAAAAGTTTATGCACAACAAAGGAAACTATTAACAAAATGAAAAATCAACCTACTGAATGGGAGAAGTATTTGCAAATAATATGGATAAGGAGTTAGTATCCAAAATATATAAACAGATCATAAAACTGAATATTCAGAAAACAAACAACCCAATTAAAAAGTGAGCAGAAGCCATGAATAGACATTTTCCAAAGACATATGCCCAATAGGCACATGAAAAGATGTTCAACATCACTAATCATTAGAGAACTGCAAGTAAAAATCACAAGATATCACCTCACATTTATCATAATGGCTATCATCAAAAAGACCACAAATAACAAGTGTTGACAAAGAAGTGGAGAAAAAAGAACCCTCATGTGTTCTTGGTGGGAAGGGACATTGGTGCAGACATTATGTAAAATAGTAAGGAAGTTCTTCAAAAACCTGAAAATAGAACTAGTATATGATGTGGCAATTCCACTTCTGAGTATATATGTGAAGAAAATGTAAACACTAATTCAAAAAGATACATGTATCCTAATATCCCTAACAGCATTATTTACAATAGCCAAGATATGGAAGCAACCTAAGTGTACATCAATAGATGGATGAAGAAGATATGGTGGGTACACATACACACATATATGTATATATATATAATATATGAAATCATACTACATATATATATATATATATATACACAAAAAATACTATTCTTCCATAAAAAGAATATTTTACCATTTTCAACAATGTGGATGAACCTGGAGGGTATTAGGCTTAGTGAAATAATTGAGATAGAGAAAAACACACACTATATTATCATTTATATATGATGTCTAAAATGTAAAACAAATGAACAAATATAACAAAACAGAAACAGACTAACACATAGAACAAACTAGTGGAAAGAGGGAAAGTGAGAGAGACAAGATAAGACCTGGGAATTAAGAGGTTAAAAACTACTATGCATAAAATAAATAAACTATAATATATGTTGTACAAAACAGAGGTTAAAAACTACTATGCGTAAAATTATTAAACTATAATATATGTTGTACAAAACATATAATATATGTTGAACAAACTAGTGGAAAGAGGGAAGGTGATAGAGGCAGGATAAGACCTGGGAATTAAGAGGTTAAAAACTACTATGTGTAAAATAAATAAACTATAACATATGTTGTACAAAACAGGGAAGTTATTTTATAATAATTTTAAATGAAGTATATCTACAAAATTTTAATCATTTTGTTAAACACTTGAAACTAATATAATAGTATCAATCAACTATACTTAAATTAAAATTAATTACCTAAGATCTCCCATCGTGACTCAGTGGAAACAAATCTGACTAGCATCCATGGGAAGACACAAGTTCAATCCCTGGCCTCTCTCAGTGGGTTAAGGATCTGTCATTGCCATGAGCTGTGGTGTCTGTCACAGACATGGCTCAGATCTGGTGTCACTGTGGCTGTGGTATAGGCTGATGGCCACAGATCTGATTCGACCCTTAGACTGGGAACCTCCATATGCTGCAGGTGTGGCCCAAAAAAAATTAATTACCTAATAATCATAAAACTTTAAAAACTACTGACTGACAGTTCATAAATATGGCTTGGAAAATGAAATCCAGTTTCATGAATTTCAAAGACAAAAAAGATGAATCTAAGGTAATCTTCAGTGAGCTACATTATAATCAAATTGCCAAAAGTCAGACAAAGAGACATTCTTGACATTTGAAATTTTCACTATAATGACTGTCAATCCTGGAGTCTTTATTACTATTCAGTTAAATTGTGAGATTATTTAAAATGCAGAATTTTTTTCAGTTATTAATTTTTGCTTTTCAACACACCTGTGTGGTGGTGGTTCTATTATCTGTTCACACAATTCATATATTTTTATCTCTTTCACCACCAATCCTTTTATAAAAATAATTTTCATATATTTAACCAAAAAATGTTCATTTATCAGGTAAGGAGTACATCTTTCAGTATGCGAATGTAACCTGGACTTTTACACTTTTACGTCACAGAATTTCTCAAAATTCTGCATAAATTCCCAGATACTTTTGGGATTACACTTTAAAGAAATTTTCAACCAGGAGTTCCTGTCATGGCTCAGTGGTTGACCAATCCGACTAGGAACCATGAGGTTGTGGGTTCGATCCCTGCCCTTGCTATGTGGGTTAACGATCGACGTTGCTGTGAGCTGTGGTGTAGGTTGCAGACACGGCTTGGATCCCGTGTTGCTGTGGCTCTGGCGTAGGCTGGGGGCTGCAGCTCCAATTGGACCCCTAGCCTGGGAACCTCCATATTCTGCGGGAGCTGCCCTAGAAAAGGCAAAAAGACAAAAAAAAAAAGAAAAGAAAGAAATTTCAACCAGTCTGACAAGTCATCCTTTATAGATAATATTTTTTCCCTTTCTGGATATTAGTGTGTCTCTTTTTTTACCCTTGCCATAGAGCATTTTGCCTGACTTTGTGTAGATGTTGGCCTGCTTTATTACACATAATGGTAATAAATGTTAACCTTATATATGGTAAAATTTTAAGTTGGTTCATGTGCTCAACTTTAATAAAAGTTATTTTATTAGTATTTTCACTAATCTATTTGTAATAGGCCAATTTTTAGCAACATCACTATGAATTTTGACTTTTATCAGTCCTCTCAAGTTAATCCTTTCTGATCTCTTCACCATTAATACTCTTATGACATAAATATGCATTCTTTAAAAGCTTAATTTTCAACCTGCAGTTGAGTGGAGTATATCTTCAATATCCTACTTTAGACCAATCCAGCACTGTGTAGATGTGGCCAGGTTGGTTGTTTTTTAAACCAAGGATGTCTCAGAGTCCATAATTCTGTCTGTGCTGTCCTGGGAACCTTAATGTATAGAGTGTTTCAGAGCCATCATAGAGCAATCTGATAATTCAGCATTTTCAGATATTATTTTTTACCTTCTCTAGAATTTTTCAGATCTTACTTTATCTTTGACTTTCTAATGTTCAATCAGAATATATATACATGTTGATATCTTTCCTTTATGATTACTCTATGTGGTCTTGACTTTGTTTGACAACATTTTCTGAATATATTTTTATTTTAACAATGTAATTGTAGTCTTCTTCCTCGGATATCTTTTTCCCATATATATGCTCGTCATTCTGTTTTCACTCTTTCCAAATTATAACTTTTGTATCATTTTAATCAACATATATTTCATAGCACAATGATTAAATGCTTTTTTTTCCTTTTGAGTTTTGTCCCTGAATTTACATCTAACACTTGTGTATAACTTTGTTATCCTAGCCTAGGTCAAACACAGCACTATGAACATGAGACCATCTTGACGGTCTTTTTTATTGTGAGAGCAGAAACTAGCTCAAAATTCTAAGCTGTCATGCCACGGCTCATGTACATAATATTTTAGAACCAAATTAGACTACTCCCATAATTTACGTTTACAAGTTTACATACAAGGTAATGTATTTTATCTTTTCTGGATTTTGTACATTTCTAACTTTACCTTTGATCTTTCCAAGTTCCCCTAAATTGTTTCTAGATATTGGCTTCCTTTCTTTAATATCATATAGTGTAGTATTTGTTTGATTTACATCCTCAGTTCTGGGATTTTTATTTTTATTTTATTTTTTGGCACTTTGGACTTTTCCTTTTATTTATTTATTTTTTATCATTTATTGATATATATATTTTTTCTACTGTGCAGCATAGTGACCAGTTACACATACATGTATACATTCTTTTTTCTCACATTACGTGTTCCATCAAAAGTGACTAGACAGAATTCCCAGTGCTACACAGCAGGATCTCATTGCTAATCCATCCTGAAGGCAATATTCTGCATCTATTTACCCCAAGCTCCCAGTCACTCCCACTCCCTCCCCTTCCCACTTGGCAACCACAAGTCTATTCTCCAAGTTCATGATTTTCAATCCTGGGGTAAGTTTCATTTGTTCTGTATATTAGATTCCAGATATAAGTGATAACATATGGTATTTGTCTTTCTCTTTCTGACTTACTTAACTCAGAATGAGAATCGCTAGTTCCATCCATGCTGCTGCCAATGGCATTATTTTGTTCTTTTTATGGCTGAGTAGTATTCCATTATGTCTGTATACCACATCTTCCTAATCCAGTCATCTGTCAATGGACATGTGGGTTGATTCCATGTCTTGGCTATTGTGAATAGTGCTGCAACGAACGTGTGGGTACATGTGTTTTTTTTAAGTAGAGTTTTTTCTGGATATATGCCCAAGAGTGGGCTTGCTGGGTCAATGGTAGTTCTAGGTATAGTTTTCTAAAGTAGCTCCATACTGTTCTCCATAGTGGTTGTACCAGCTTCAATTCCCACCAGCAGTGCATGAGGGTTCCCTTTTCACCACACCCCCTCTAGCATCTGTTATTTGTCAACTTATTAATGATGGCCATTCTGACAGGTGTGAGGTGGTATCTTGTGGTAGTTTTGATTGGCATTTCTCTAATAATCAGGGATGTTGAGCATTGTTTCATGTGCTTGTTGGCCATCTGTATATCTTCCTTGGAGAAATGTCTATTCAGGTCTTTTGTTCATTTTTCAACCGGGTTGTTGGCTTTTTTGCTGTTGAGTTGTATCAATTGTTTGTATATTTTAGAGATTAACCCTTGTCCATTGCATCATAGAAACTATTTTCTCCCATTCTGTAAGTTGTCTTTTTGTTTGATTTACATCATCAGTTCTGGGATTTTTAAAAGTGTAATTGTAATGGTCTATTTTTTTAACAACCTTCCTTATATCAGCTTGTCACTCTATTATTTCTTCTTCCAAATCATTTTTTCTGTCTTTAATCTTCATATATTTTATCCCATAATATTTCTTGCCTTTTTTCTTTTGGTTTTCATATTTTTTTCATATCTATCTCTTATATAGATCTATAATATCCTAGCCTAGGCCAATACTAGTACTGTGAGAGTATGGACATCTTGGTTGATTTTTTCACTGTGATGTCAGTCCTTCAAAATTCTTAGCAGTTCTGGCAGCCTTCATGTGATATTATAGAGCCAATACATGTCAGTCAGATTATTTCACTCTCTCCAGGTAATACAATTTTACCTTTTCTGGATGATATTTTTGGGTTTCTAACTTCATTTTGTCCTTTGAAATGTCTGCAAAATTATTTTTAGATATTGATTTATTTCCTCTAATATTATTCTGGTACATAGTGTGATATCTGTTTGGTTTATATTTTTAGTTCTGGATTTTTTACTTTCCTATTTTTAAAATTCCAGTTGTAATAATCTATTTGTTAGCACCCTCTCTTACTTACCATTGTCACCCTATTATCACTCTTTGGAAATTAATCTCTTATTATCCTTTAATCACAATTTATTTTATACCATAATGTCTGTGTACTTTTTCATCTTTTTGCTTATGTCTGAATTGATATCTATCATATATATATATACATACATATATTATATATATATATATATATATATATATATATAATATATATATAATATCTTAGACTAGGTTAAACCTAACACTGAATGTTTGGTCATCATGGCTGCCTTTTTTATTGTGAGGTCAGAAACCTACAATATATGGTACTCTAGGCATATGGATGTCCAGGTAAACTTCTGATGCACAATGAGAATGTCATCTCACATCAGTATGTCAATTCAGCCTTGACAAGTCATATTTTTTCCCTTTATCCCAGATTTTTGAAAGTGTGCCAGATGCATCTAGATATTGCCATATTCTAATTATCTTTCTTCTTGTGTGTATTTATAATCTATTCTCAGACCTTATTTATGTTATTTATAACCACTATACATTAAATGTATAATTAGTAATTATACTATTTTTATTTCAAAGCATATATATTAATGTATATAAATTTAAATTATATATCTATGTACATAGTTATATAATTTTTATCTATTACTTGAGTGCAGTGTAACTTAATATGTTAGTATGAACATCATTACCACTATGTACATGTTTCCACATTCGCTGGGTTTTATGTTAGATCACAAGGTCCATCATAATTCTGTATAAATTTTCTTGGCATCCCTTGGATGAACAGTGGTTCAAAGCCTACTCAGAACAATCCTCTGAAGTTATGTTTGTTCCTTTTTGGATTTTTGTAGGATTATTTTTTTTTGACATTTTAAACTTCCACTGGATTTTGTTTTAGTATTGGTTTATACTGATGACATTGGCTGACAGTATTTTTTAGCAACTTCTGTTCTTGACAAATTTTTAATCTCCTCATATTTCATCTTTTATAGGTCTGTTCTCCTACCAGAATTTTATAACATATTTTCTCTTTCTCAGGTAAAGCATAATTTAAGTATTACTTGGTTGGGTTTAATATTTTACGTCATGTAGTTGCTCAACATTTTGCACAAGTTGTCTGGACAGTGTTCAGGTGCATATTGCTTTAGCAATAACTTAACATCTGCCTGATGATTCACCATTTACAGATAAAAGATATATACATGCACACACACACACACACACAAACATGCTCACTCACACATGCATGCACACATGGGGATATTTGTAGGTATGCATAGCAATATATTGATGGTGAAAGTTCAAATGCAATAGACAGACTAATATCTTTTCATTATAAAATAACTTAAAACAACAACCCATATTTATTTAACACTTTCTTTTTCTTTTTTGCCACACCCACAGCATGTGGAAATTCCCAGGCCAGTGACTGAAGTTCCCACAGCAGTGACAATGAAGGATCCTTAACGCTGAGCCACAAGGGAATTTCCAATTTAACACTTTTTGATGCAATCATTAAGCCATTTTTTTAAATTGTCAGATTGCCAGGTTTTAAGATATTTGTAAGACTTTCAGAGGGTGTTGTGTATATGTATGAGTATGTGTGTATCTTTATTTCTTAGTGCCAAAGTCCATCGATAAAAAATAAAGGGCTCTCACATTTGTACATCTCAAAAGATTTCCAGTCAAAGGCAAATATTAAAAAGTCTTCTGAATTTGGGACTAAATAAACTTTTTATTAAACAATTAAAATTCTACCTAGAAATTCTATTGATAACGTACTTTAGTCTCTGCTCAGACATTTATATTTTACTGTAATTTTTTACTGTTTTAATTACTGTAGCTTTGTAGTGTAGTTAGATCAAGAAGCATGGCGCCTCTGACTTTGCCCTTTTTTCTCATAATTGCTTTGCTATTTGAGTCTTTGTGGGTCCATTCAAATTCTCATATTTTTTTAATCATTGTGAAATATTCCATTGTAATTGTAATAGAAATTGTATTGAATTTTTAAAAGGCTTTGGGTAGTATGAACATTTAATAATATTAATTTTTTTGATCAACATGGAATATCTTTCCATTTGTTTGCTTCTTCAATTTTTTTCAAGTTCTTGTAGTTTTTACTGGTTTTTCAACTCCTTGGATATATTTATTCCTAAGTATTTTATTGTTTTTGATGCTATTGTAAATAAGATGATTTTCTTTATTTCTTTTTCACGTTTTGTTGTTAATGTATAGATGAGCAATTGATTTATCTATGCTGATTTTGTAAGTATAAACTTCACTGAACTTGTTTGATTCCAACAGGTTTTTTTTCCTTTGAGTCTTGGATTTTCCATATCCAAGATAACATAATGTGCAAATAATGACAATCTTATTCTTCTTATCCAATTTGGAAGACTTTTTTTCTTTGTCTCACCTAATTTCCCTAGCTAGGACTTCCAGTACTATATTGAATAAGACTGGTGAGAGTGGGCATCCTTGTCTTGTTCTTGACCTTGGAGGAAAAGCTTTCAGTTTTTTACCTTGAGAATAGTTTTATTTGTATATTTGTTGTATATGGCCTTTACTAAATTGAGGTATATTCTTTCTGTGCCCAATCTTAGAGTGTTTTAATGAAAGAACATTGTTATTTGTCAAAATATTTTTCTGCATTTATTGAGATAATCATAAGATTTTTATCCTTTATTTATGTGGTGAGTCACAGTTATCAATTCATATATATGGAACCATTATTGCATCTCAGGGATAAATCCCACTTGATCATGGTGTCATTAAATGTGTTGTTGAATTTGGTTTGCTAATACTTTGTTGAGAATATTTGCATCTGTATTCACAAGGATATTTGGTTTATAGTTTTCTTTTTTTGTAGTGTTTTTATTTGGCTTTGGTATTAGGATAAGGCTGGCCTCACAAATTAAGTTGGGAAGTATAAATTCTTGATTTATTTTTGAGAATTTTGAGAAAGGATTGGTATTAACTATTATTTGTTTAGTAAAATTCACCAGTGAAGCCATCTGGTCCTAGGTTTTTTTCTGTATTGGGAAGTTTTTATTACTGATTCAATCTTTATACTCATTGGTCTAGTCAGATTTTCTATTTATTGCTCTCTCAGTCTTGGTTGGATGTATATTTCAAGGAACGTATATATTTCTTCTACATTATCTAATTTGTTGACATATAACTGTTCATAGTATTTTCTTTTCATCTGATGCATTTCTGCAGTACTGATCGAAAGACTTCTTTCATTTTTATTTTATCTGTCTTCTCTCTTTTTTTCTGAGTTAGTCTAGCTAAAGATTTATTAATTTTATTTACATTTAGAAAAGCCATCTCAGTTTCTTTTTTTTTCCTATTTTTTTCTGGTCTCTTTTAGTTCTGAGCTTTGTTATTTCCTTTCTTCTTCTGACTTCAGGTTTACTTCGTTCATTTTTTAGTTTCTATAGTTGTAAAGTTTGGCCATTTGGGGAGAATTTTCTAATTTCTTACTATATGCATTCACTGTTGTAAACTTTCTTCTCAAAACTGCTTTTGCACACCCCATAGATTTTGTTATATTGTGGCTCTATTTTCTTTTCTTTTCTTTCTTTCTTTCTTTTCTTTTTTTTTTTCTTTTTTTGGCCATGCAAAAAAAAAAAAAAGAAAAAACCTGTATATTTCTCCCTTCAATTCTATTACTATTTGCTTGCTATAGTAAATGCTCCCATTTGGGGTGCATAGAATTTACAATTTCTATCTTTTTGATGAATTTACCCATTTATTATGATAAATGACCTTCTCTCTCCCTTGTTTCAGTTTTTGACTTAGAGCATATTTTGTATGATATTAAATATTGCTACCCATTTTGATGACAGTTTCTACAGAATATATTATTCAATCTGTTCACTTCCATTCTATGTGCATTCCTAAAGTCAAAGTGTGTCTCTTGTAGGCAGCATATAGTTTGTTCTTGCTTTTTTAAAAAATAATATATCCACCCATTCTGTGCCTTTTGATTGGTGGATTATTTCTATTTACACTAAGAGTAATTACTGATATGTAAGAACTTAGTAATGCCATCTTATCATTCTCTTTTTGGATCTTTTGTATCCATTGTTTCTTTTTCCCCCTGTTTCTGCCTACCTCTGTAAACATGGTGATTTTCATGTTAGTATTCTCTCTTTCCCCTTTCTTTCTCTTTTGCTCATCTACTCTAGGATTTTGCTTTGGAGTTATCATGAGGCTCACACAAAACGTTTCACAGAGAAAATAGTCCTTTGTAACTCAATAACAACTTAATTTTGATCACTTAAAAAAGCTTCACTCTTTTTTACTCCTCCTCTTTTATTTTTGATGTCACAGTTTATCTCTTTTTATATTGTGTATTTATTAAATTATGGTAGCTATAATTCTTTTAACATTATTATCTTTAAACTTTTATATTATAGTTAAGTGGTTAACGCACAATCCTATTAAAAGATTTTTCTAAATATATTTACCTTTTTTTTTTTGGCCACACCATGGTATGCAGAAATTCACCTGTGCCACAGGAGCGACCAAAGCAGCTGCAATGACAATGCTGGATGCTCATCCGGTTATGCCACAAGGGAATTCCATAAGCATATTATTTTATATGAATGTATATTTACCTTTACCAGTGTATTATATACTCTCAAATGTTTTCATGTCACTGAGTAGCATTATTTTCTTCCAGCTTATAGAAATCCTTTTAGCATTTATCAAAAGGCAAATATTGCAGTGGTAAACTCCCTCAGCATTTTTTGGCAAGAAGTATTTATTTCTCCTTCACATCTGAAGGATAACTTTACCAGATAGAATAGTTTTGGTTTGCAATTTCTTTATTCAACACTTTGAACATGTTATTCTACTTTCCCCTGACCTGTAGGATTCCTGCTGAGAAATCTGCTGATAGTTTAATGGAGGTTTCTTTGTAAATTACAACCCCCCACTCCTGGCTGCCTTTAGGATTCCATATATCTGAGTTATGTCAGTTTCATCTAATGTATCCTAGGTTTTTTTTTTTTGATTGTTGCATTGAGATAAAGGATGATCTATTAACTTTTTGAGCTTGGGTTTTCAAGTCTTACTCCATTTTGGGAAGTTCTCATTATTTATTTAAATAAAGTTTCTGTCTCCTTCACCCACTGTTTTTCTTTTGGAATCCTGATTTTTTTTTTTTTTTTTTTTTTTTTTTTGCTTTTTAGGACCACAGGTGTGGCATATGAAAGTTCCCAGGCTAGGGGTAAAATCAGGGCTATAGCTGCAGGCCTACACCATAGCAACAGCAATGCCAGATCCAAGCCATGTCTGTGACCTACACCACAGCTTGTAGCAATGCTGGAACCCACTGAGCAAGGTCAGGGATCAAACCTGTATCCTCATGGATATTAGTCAGGTTATTTACAGTTGAACCACAATAGGAAATTCTGGAATCATGATTATTTTAATGTATATTCTCTTGATGGAATCACAGATTACTTTGGGGTTTTGGTTCTTTCTTATTCATTCTTCTTGTTGTTGTTTGGCTCTGACTGAGTTGTTACAAAATTCTTGTCCTCTAGCCCACTTATTCTTTCTTCCATTTGCTTTACTCTGATGCAGGTATTCTCCATTGCATTTTTCACTTAATTTGTTGAATTCTTTAACTCCTTAATTTGCTTGGTTCTTATTTTATTTTTTATGTCTTTGGTAAATATTTTGTTCATGTATTTTTTTTCCCTCTGATTTCATTGAATTACCCTTTGGAGTTTTCTTGTAGCTCATTGAATTTCTTCAAAACAGCTATTTTGAATTCTTTATCAGCTAAATTGAAAAAATCCAGCATTGAGATCAGTTATTGGAGATGTATTGTTATCTTTGAGTGATGACATGTGTCCTTTAGTTTTCATGTTCCTGAGAAAACTCACTTATTTTCCAGAAGGTAGTACATAGCTCATACATGGTTTTTCTCTTGTCCACAATTCTGTTCTGTTTTTCTGACAGCTGTATATATCAGACTTGCTTTCACCATTGCACTTGAAAGCATGCACAAGGATCTGGCTACAGAATTGGAAGATTTATGGGTTTAGCATTTATAAGATCAGGGATACTTGCAGACCTGTTAAGGAGATCTTCAGTTGAGGTACAACCAGAGGCTCCTAGGTGGACCTCCTGCTAAAGTTCTGACACAGTTGGCAGGAATCATGTCCCCTTAAGGCACTTTGATATTCACTGACTTTTCCCCAGTCTCCTCCCTCCCCACAAATCATGGGGATCCCACCTCAGTACTCTTGAGTAAAGCTGGAAAAAAAAAGGGTTTCTCCAGTATCATCTGGCACGACTGAGGTAGGGAGACCTCACTGATATCCTTTTATCTCACAGGAGGTGTCCCAGCTACCAGATATTTCATCCCTATGCAATGATGCTTTGGGGGCAGGGATGGCTCTGAGAAAAATTCTTCATACCATCTGCACTGTGGTTAAACATGTATTATTATTATTATGCTCAAATAGTATATGGTAACTTCCACCTCAGAAAACCTGGACTTCTGCAAATTCTCTATTATCTATTCAGTATTGGGCCAGATCAGCATTCTTCTGGTCTTTTCCTGACTATCGTAAGAAGGGTTGGGGCAGGTTTGCTGGCTCTTCTTGTTCCACAGCCTATATCACTATCTGTCTACCTCTTTTCAGATACACAAGTGGGTGAGACTCCTCCAAGGTCCTTTGATATATTGAGCTGCATCCAACAACTCCCACAAAAGTGTTTTTGTTCATAGATGGATGTTTAATTCATTGTTAAAAGGGGGGCAAAAACAAATAATGTTTTATTCCACCACAATGTTGATATCACCTCTTACTTGAATGTTTTGTGGAAAATATGTCCTGAGAGTCCAAGAGGGGGAGTGGTATAGCATTTAAATTCTTCTTACATTTTTGTTTAGACAAGAAATGTAAATCAGAAATGAGGAGAAAAGGTCAGACTTAGATGAATAAGAATTCTCTTAATTTACATGTGTTATGTGAAAAAATGTGAGAAGTCAAAGATGACACCAAATACTTGGCCTGATTAGTAGGAGAAAAGTCAGGTGACATTTTCTGAGTTTCAGAATATTCCAAGAGGAGAAAATCTTAAGACAAAATCAAATGTTCACTTGATATACTAAGATTGAAAAGACTATTAGACAATCAAGTGATGATGTTAAGAAGGCTTATGCATATACACATTGCAGCTCAGTGTTGGGGTATTTGATTTGAGGATAATCCGTCTATCAATGATATTCAATGTTATGACTACAAATTATATCATATGTAGAAAAAAATATAGACAAAGAAAGGAGTCCAAAAGAAAATCCTGTAACACTTGGGTATATAGAGTCCCAGTGGAGGTTTTGGAGCAAGGAAAAGATTGAGTAAGGACAGACATTAGGGTAAAAATAAGTAGAGCTAAAACATCATTCAGCAATAAAAAGGAATATACTACTGATATATGCTCTAACATGGTTGAATCTGAAAAGCATTTATGTAAAGGAAAAGAGGAGGGTGGAGCAAGATGGTGGAGGAATGAGAGGTTGTGCTCACCTTCTCACACAAACACATTAAAAAAAACATCAATATGTAAAACAACTCACAAGAACATCAACTAAATGCTGGCAGAAGAACTTAAACCTCCATATAGGGCAAGAAACTCTTGACATAACTGGCCAGAACAAAAGAAAAAAAAAGAGAGAGAGAGAGAGAAAAGGAATCAGGATGGGGCTAGCATTCTCCAGAGGGAGCTGTGAAGGAGAAAAGGAACCCACATCCTGGGAAGCCATCCAAGTGACAAAAATATCAGCCAAGTCAGAGGGACCTCAAAGTCACCTAGAAAAGCCCAGCAGCTGGACTGAGAACAGCAAAGCAGAGTGAGAGCTGTACAGATCATCTGAACCACTGGCCTGGACACTACAGCCTGAGACACTCAGTTGGGGGCTGGACACTGAGACTTATGCTCCGGAGGTCAGTCCTGGGGAGAAGACAGGGGCTGGCTATGTGGGGACAGCCTGAGGGGCTAAGGAACAGTGCACCATGGGTGGGGGAGCAGTGTGATATGGGCTGGGGAGTGGAATGCCATGGCAGAGGAACCTGGGAGAAGGTCCGGATCTGCAGGAGAGGCAAGGCACCATTGTTGGGGAGAATGAGAAGAGGAGAGGCATACCATCACAGGAAACTCTCTGAACCACCAGAACATGTGTATGCCCCTGGGATCACAGAGAATGGGGCAGCTCTGTTGCAGACTACAGGTAGCAAAAAGCCTCTTGGTCTTTAGGGGAGACTGGGAGTTTCTTGTGCAGGCTATGGGTGGCCAGGAACCTCTTGTGTAAACTAAGGGCATCAGGGGGCTATGGGCAACATGGTACCTCTTGCACTATCTACAGGTTGCAGAGACAGACCACAATGGTCATTTCAGAAGCCAGAGGGAGGTATGGCTTGCCACCACTTGGGGACCTGTGAGTGGGCTCCACATTGTGACCCGAGTCACCTAAGGGGTTGGAAAAAAGAAAAAAGGCACTGCAAGCAAGCAGCATACACTGTTGCTCTAACTCTCCTGGAAACACACCCGCCCTGCAGCTTCCACTGCCAATGCTCTTGGCAGCACCCAGACAATTGGTCACTTTCATTTCCCAAGACCCTACAACTAGGAGCAGATGGTTCATCACCTCCTGTGTGGGCTAAGCGGGACAGGGTTTTTCTTTCATGGTCTGCAGGTGACGGGGGTAAACTGCCACAGATATCTCTGACTCCAGAATTAGGTGTAGCCCACCGCCACTGGGATACCTGAAGAGAAATCACTTGCAGCCCCAACCACCTCAGAGGGCAACACAGAAGAGGATGGTGCAATTGAACAACACCTCTTGTTGCTCTCACTCCCCAGGGAACACACCTGCTCTACAGCTGCCACTGCAAAACATTCTGGGCAGTGCCCAGAAACTTGATCATTGTCCCTTCCCAGGAACCTGCAACTAGGAGCAGCTTGTGCAGCACCTCCTGTGGGGGCTAAGCAGGACAAGGTGCTTCTTGCATGGTCTACAGGAGGCAGGAACAAATCACTGCAGTTATCTCTGGCTCCAGAGGTGGAAGTGGCTTGCCACCACAGGGGTCCATGAACAGGGACCACCTGGGATTCCAATCACCTTAGCTCTTGTTGCTCTCACTCCCCTGGGAAATCACGCACCCTGCTACTGCTACTGCAAAATATTCTGGTCAGTTTGTAGATCTGCCTAGGGCTTATTATCACTTCCCAGGGCTCTGCAACTAGGAGTAGCCTGTGCCAACTTCCTGCATGTCCTTGCGGCTGTTGAGAGCCCAATGACCAGGCACTGACTGCTGGCCCTACCCATTGCCTCCTTCTCCCTGAAAACACACTGAGCATCATGGGGATAACAGCCTGCTCACACCAAAGAAAGAGAGAGCAAAATTTGAACTCCCACACTAAAAATAAATAGTACCCCCCACTGACAGATGATTGGATTAGGAAGACGTGGTATATATACACAGTGGAATACTACTCAGTCACAAAAAGAACAAAATAATGCCATTTGCAGCAACATGGATGCATCCTGAGTGAAGTAAGTTGGAAAGCAAATGACAAATACCATAGGATATCACTTATGTCTGAAATCTAATATACAGCACAAATAAACCTTTCCCCAGAAAAGAAAATCATGGACTTGGAGAATAGACTTGTATTTGCCAAGGTGGAGGGACAGGGAGTCGAATGGATAGGTGCTTGAAGTTATTAGATGAAGTTTATTGCCTTTGGGATGGATTAGCAATGAGATCCTGCTGTGTAGCACTGGGAATTCTGGTCACTTATGTTGGAGCATGATAATGTGAGAAAAAAGAATGTATACATGTATGTGTAACTGGGTCACCATGCTGTACAGTAGAAAATTGATAGAATACTGTAAAATAGGTATAATGGAAAAAAATAAAATCATTACATAAAAAAATAAAAAGTAAAAAGCAAGGTGACATAAAAAAAATAAAGGGAAAAATTGAGGTACAAAAGACCCCTTAAACTATATGATAATGTTTTATTAAATTTACATAAAAGGCAAACTTATAGAGAAAAAATAATAAATTAGTGTTTGTCTGAGTGTGGAAACCAGATTTCCTGCAAGTAAACATGAAGAAATTCTTTGGGGTGATGGGAATGTTCTAAAACTGAGCTGTTGTGATGGTTGTACAGCACTGTAAACTGACTAAAAATCATTAACTTGTATGTATAGATTATGTAAATTTTATAGTATATAAATTATTCTTCAAAAGTTGTTAAGAAAAATAAGAAATCCTCTAAATATGGTTTTGAAGACTAGAGAATAATATTTTTTCAAAAGTAATTTGCAGCCCAAAGTGCTAAGGATCAAAAAATGATGGCACTAACTTAGGCAAATGAAGTTTGTTGATGATTCTGATAAGAATAATCTAGGAGTTCCCGTCGTGGCGCAGTGGTTCGCGAATCTGACTAGGAACCATGAGGTTGCGGGTTCGGTCCCTGCCCTTGCTCAGTGGGTTAACGATCCGGCATTGCCGTGAGCTGTGGTGTAGGTTGCAGACGCGGCTCGGATCCCGCGTTGCTGTGGCTCTGGCGTAGGCCGGTGGCTACAGCTCCGATTCGACCCCTAGCCTGGGAACCTCCATATGCCTCGGGAGTGGCCCAAGAAATAGCAAAAAGACAAAAAAAATAATAATCTAAAGATATCTTTCTCTTTTACATAATAGTGGCTGTTTCCTCACAATTCCTATAATTTGAGCCTTATCTTGGTACTCTAATAAGAGCTGAGGTACCTTAGATATTTTTGTCAAATTTTGTAAATATTAGGATTTCAATTTTTATTGACTAGAGCTTATAGGTTAATTTGGAGAGGAATTACAGCTTTAAAATATTTATTTTTCCCACCCAGCAATATGAAAAACTGCAGCTACAAGAAGAATTTTCTGGCTACAACATGTCTAAATAGTTAAAAAAACAATGAATACCAAAAAGAATTACCTGAACAGCAAAGTAGGTACATTAAAAAAAACAATTGTATTACTGCTTTAAATTCAGAAGAGGATCTTGGCAGTCTAACCTACAAACATAAATTCATTCAACTACTAGAGGAAACAAGTTGGTTGGAAAATGGTCAAGAACCTGCTGCATCCTTGAACAATAATATTCAACCTGTCATGACCTCAGTTGTCATTTAAGTTTTTTATGTACTTCTGGAGGAAAAACAATACATAAATCAGTTTGAGGAAGGTAGGCAAGCAAAATTCTATCTAGCTATCATGCAAAGAACCAGTGCCAACTAGAATTAACTTCTGTCAAAAACCAAGGGCTCTATATTATAGTCTCTGGTAAGCCAGAAACTGTCATGAAAGCTCAGGTGTATATTTTTACATGTTTTAAGAAACAAGTTTTGGCTACAGTTTCCACTCCCAAAGAATGTCTTTGCTTTGATGTAGATAAGACTGGAGAAAAAGTACAAGACCTGGTAAAAAACATCTGCAACCAATATCTAGACCTTATGCCCAGTTAACCATAACAGCTGGATCAATATTGTTGGCACCAAAGAGGTCATGAAAAAGACACCACATGAAGTTTTACTTATGTCTGTTGAGCAAGATAAGGGTGCTGTAGAAAGGCATTTCATCCTTTCATTGCTGGACCATACAATAAATTTTTTGACAAAATCACACCAGAAATGGAGACACACATCATTTCACCAACTAGAGCTAATCAGAAACAAATAAGCTTTCCTGAAAAAAAGTAATAACTAGGTCAAGTTCAGGATAACATAAAGATGATGTTTTCGAATGCTATGGAGAAAACCACATCCATAGATATAGAGATGAAATTGCAGCACAAGTATACAGTAAGTCCCAAGAGTAATTCTGTCCAGGAGATCCTGGAAAGAACTGGTGCTTCAATAGAGATTTTGCCCTCAGAAATCATGTCAGATGCTGTGACAAATCAACATAAGCCTGAAAGTATGAGGTAGGCATCTATTGAAGTCTACTCCGAGACCAAAGTTTACACTCTTACCTCCATCTGTGTACCTTCCTGGCTTTACAAATTTGTTATTGTTAAAAAAGGTTGTAATGTATCCACAATTATTTGGAATATGCTAAAAGTTCACATAAACTTTATTGGAGAAGTTAAAATTAAAAGAGAAGGATGACCAGAAGATTTGAATTATGCTCAAGAACAAGTTGCGGTCATAGTCAAAGAGCTAATTAACAGGATGGATTATGCAGAGATTTAAGTTGGCTATGAGTTTTACAAACACTTACTAGGGAAAAAAGGTGTTATTATAAACTGAATCAACAAAAGGAATAAGGTTTCTGTGCTAATCTCACCTGAAAATGAAAAGAATAACTTGATCAGAATTGAGGGGGAGCAGTTCCTACTGTGGCTCAGTGGGTTAAGAACCCAATGTTGTTTCTGTGAATTTGCAGGTTTGATCCCTGGCCTCACTCAGTCAGTTAAGGGTATAGCATTGCTACAAGCTGTGGCATAGGTTGCAGCTGCAACTCCAATTTAACCCCTAGCACAGGAACTTCCATGTGCTGCAGGTGAGGCCATAAAAATAATAAAAAGAATTGATGGGGAATCTCAGGGTGTCCCACAGGCCAAGAGAGAAGTTCTTGAACTTGCTTCTCATTTCAAAAATGAGCACAAGGACTTAATCATTGAGCAAAGATTCCACCATGCAATCATTGGGCAGAAAGGTGAATGGATATGCGACATCCATAAGAAATTTCCAGAGGTTGTAAAATTTTTCTGATCCAGCACAAAAAAGTCATATTGTTCAACTTAGAGGACCAAAATATGAATTAGAAAAATGCACACAATATTTGGAGAATGTAATAACAAACATTGTAGAAAGTAGCTATTCCATAGCTATTACCCTATTCAAAAGGCTTCGCAACAATATCATTGGAAAAGGAGACATGAACATCAAAAAAGAATCTTTGCAGCAAGCAACACCAAAATTAACCTTCCATAATAAGCAAGTAGCAACTCAGAAAATATTGTCATCAGTGGAAAGCCAGCAAACTGTGAAGTGGTGCTTGTAATTTGATTTTTTTTCAATTCAGAAAGATACAGCCAATATTTTGGAAGTGAAAATTTCTATTCCCTCCAATCTATACAAATCCCATATTAACTCTAAAAAACAATTGGTGCAGTTATAAAAGAATGTGAAAGTATGTACATCCACTTTCCAAAAAGCAACTCAGGACTTCAAAGAGTTATTAATAGGGGACCTGCCCAAAGAGTTGAGAAGGCCAAGAAAAACTGCTGCAACTTGCAGAAGAAGAGCAAACAAAGGGTTATTTTGTGGTCCTCCATGTCAAACCAGAGTATCATAAATTCCTCATGAGTAAAAATGGAGGTGATGATCCCAAAGTCTCTGAGGAGACTGCAGCATGTATAATTTTCCCAGTCCCTGAAGACAATAATCAAGAATTTTTAACTATCATAGGGACAGAGAAGGCTGTTGAAATACATAAAAGAAACTACTGAATCTAATTACAAATCTAGATAATGTGGTAGAGGACAACATACTGATAAATCCCATGTACTACTAGCACTTTTATCTTTTGCAAAGGGGCCAGGTATTATAGGAGCTGAGTGAGGAGTATGGTGATGTGATTATTAACTTTTCATGTTCGGGAAAACAGAGTAACAAAGTCACAATCAAAGGAGCAAAGCCTTGTTTGGGAGCAGCCAAGAAATATAATCAAGAGATTATTGGGGATCTGGACACTGAAGTCACAACAAATGTGTTATTCCCCAGAAATTTCATCATTTTTTTTCATGGGACCAATGTGTTACCAAATCAGACAAATCATTAGAAATTATAATGTTCAAATCAAATACCCAGAGGAAATTCTACTTACTAGTATAGAGCAAGCTGTTCTGGAAAATAAGGAAGAAGTTGAAAGAAAGGACACTAGAGGAACTGCTTCTACTTCCCCAAGAAAATGTAACACTACCTTTATTTCATGTCAAAAGGAAAAGTGTGAAGCAGCCATGTGAGCCTTTGAGGTTTTAATTCCTGTCACTGTGGAAGTAAATGTGCAGTTTTCTCAGTGGTCAAAAAGAAAGTGGGGTACACATCATAATGAATGAATTTAATATAAGGTATCAGCATTTGGACTAGAGTATGATACCATCACTGGCCTTGAAGCAAATGTAGAACAAGCCAAGGATATATTATAAGAACAAGTCAAGGTTTTATGAGCTTAAATAAAAGATCAATCATTAAGAAATTTTGATCATTGTACAACTATAAATGTAATAAAATTCATTGATTAAAAAAATTTGACTCAAAAAAAATTTTAGACTCAAGTTTACAGTAGGCCTCAAATACCACTCCAAGATCATTGATCAAAGGAGGTTAGTTATTGCATAGCTTTACTTAGCACATAAATTTACTATCCATTTACCAAGTAAAGGGAGCAAGGAGATACAAGACCAAATCACAATCATTGGATATAAAAATAACCCCATAGCTGCCTGGGATACAATAATAAATGGTACATAATTTTGAGAAGAACTGTTGCTAAGCAAATTTCACTGAACAAGTGTGTTTATGACCATATTATTAGATTTTATGGAGAAGTCATTCATAAAATCATGAATCAATTCCAGGTCGACATCTGTTTCCCTCCTAAAGAAGTGCAAGATGCAAACATTGTCACTGCGACCAGATTCCCTAATAAAATCAAAGATGCAATTTATCATATCCTCAGTCTTGAGGAACATTATCTGGCTATTGTTCCAAAGTGTGTATTATGGAAAGAGCATATGAAGAAGGTTACTCTAAAGAAAATAGTTACTCTAAAAAAAAGTTTACTCTAAAGAAATAAACTTTGGGCATCATGATTAGGTACTGAGTGTGGTGTTGGAGTGATTGTACATAAAAATTAGCATAGCAGGGATGTTAGGAGGGATAAGAAAGGCCAAATAATGTTTAAAAATATATTTCAGATTACTTAGAATTGCTTTGTTTTTTCAGATGATATTTCTAACAGCAATTTGGGGGATTGAAATTTCCATGATTCTTTTACTTTCCCCAGACACACTTTTCAAAAGGCCTTCTTGGGGAAAAATGTCAAACCCAAGAAGACATTATATTTTTATCTTCTTCCCAGTGACCTAGTAGGTCTAGCAAAACCTTAGAGTAATAATAGCAAGTGTCGTTTTAGTGAATGCTATGGGTCTCCAATAAGATCCTCCCTATGCTCCATGAAGCACTTACTACTCTTTTAGATGGTGCTGTAACCAGGTGATGTCTAGTGTCTACATTTACCCACCAGCAGCATTTTCCTCATCTGAAGCGAGCCACCTTGCCCAAGGTATATATTCTTCCCAGGAGTAGCATCGATCAAATGAATAGTCAACCCAGACCCATTTCCACATTAGAGGGCAACTCTGTATGGCCATCTTAAGTCTAAAGCTCACTGTGAACTCAGATGAGTCCTTTGTTGGGACTGCATCAACACTAAACTCATTCTGTCCAATCCTGTTCTGTTCATTCCCCAACAGGTATTCATCTCAGGAATATTTTCCAGTAAACGTCCTGCATCCAAATGCTCTGTCTCTGGGTATGAGGTGGCTATAGTTGGATGAACTGATATGAAAAATATCCTTATGTGAGATATGAGGGTTTGTCAAGGGAGGGAATATAAAGATAGACCTTAATCTCAATGACGATAACCAAATATTAAGGAGTGGCTTACTTTCTTTTAAATAGTCTCAAGCTTCTGTAACATTCATTGCTTTTCCAAAACAAAGCAAATGTCTAATGTCACCAAACAATTAATCTCTTAATTTTATTTTTTGTATTGTTTTGTTCTTGCTGTAGCATAGAATTAAAGGCTTTGCATGACAATGTACAAATCCTGATACCATCACTTACTTTATCATGCTAAGCTGCTCTTCTTGCAAAGGTGAGTCTGGATAGGAGTTTGGGAGGAAGGATGCTTGGGTCAAGGTAATACACATACATACCTCGGTAAGGATATATGTGCATGCAATTTAACTAAGCATTATCAAATTTTCTTCATTTCTACATGTATATGAGTTCCTGGTAGTCCATATCTTTATCAACAACTGCTGTTACTGGCAGACATTATTTTAGCAGAATATTGATTTTTATGCCACTGAGACAATGTCTTAAGATTATAAAGACACATGTACAATAACTTTTTGTCCTAATCCATTAAGCTTAGCCATTGTGCTTCAGGTGAATCTGAAGTATGGCTATCCATTCTTGGAAAATAAATATTACTAGCAGCATACCAGATATTCCTGTTTTACCTTCATGAGCCCCATCCCCATTATTGACCATAGCTCACTAGAAGAACTGGAAGCCAATTTAGATTTTGTCACTATCAGACATTAAAATTAGTCATATTTATGAATTAACTAAGTTTACAACAAGATTAAATAAATAATTACCTGCTCTGGACCTCCCATGTGGCTCACAACATAATTTCCTATTCTATATTTATTTCAAATTATGTTTAGACATATTAATAAGTAAAACCACCCAAGTATCTGCAATGAGATTAGAGGGAATTTTAAGATACTTCAATAATAAAGTGTATAAAGATAAGAACAATAGCATTAAGAACAAATACAATAATAAACACAAATTCAAAATAGTTTCTCATAAAATTTACAAAAAGAAATAAAACTCCAAAGGTTAAATATATTTAAAAGTTAAATATGAAAGATTTCCTTCTTTTTCTACGCTCTGAAATATTTTAAGTAGAATTGGATTATTTATTCTCAAGAGGTTCATAGAATGAACTCTCTTAAACCATCTAGACCTCATACACTCTTATGTGGAAGCCCTGTATTTTCTATCATTTTCATGTGATCTATTGATTTTTTTTCCTACTTGAGTCAAATTTGATGCTTTATTATTCTGGAGATTATCAAATTTATTTGTAGTTTTATATTTTCCTAGGGCTGCTGTTTAAAGTACTACAAACTTGGTGGCCTGAAATAACAGAAATTTATTCTTTCACAGTTCCAGACACTACAAACCTGAACTTAGTGTCTTGGCAGGGCTATATCCTCACAGTGCTCTAGAGGATAATTTATTCCTATACTTTTCTAGATTTTGGTAGTGGTTGGCAATCCTTAATGTTCCTTAGCTTTAGACCCATCGTTCCAAGCTCTGCCTCCATCTTTACAGCCGCTTTCCATTGTAGGTGTCTGCCTCATATCCCCCCATCTTTTTTTTTTTTCAAAAGGACAGTAGTCATTGGATTTAGGTCACAACCAGGCAATCAAGGATAATATTATCTTGAGAACCTCTATTATACCACAAAAGCTCCCTTTTTCAAGTAAACTTATATTTACAAATCCAAAGGTAAGAATGAGCACATGCCTTAAGGAGGGCAGGGGGAGTCGCCATTCAACCCACACCATTCAACCCACTACAGCATGAAAGGCTGAAAAGTCATATGGAAAACAAATAATTTTTTCCTCATTCCAAACAATTGTGGAAACTTTATATTGATCATAAAATCAAATATGAAAGTTCTAGAGGAAAGTATTGATGAAATCCTATAATATTTCCCAAGATTAATGGTTAATCATATCAATTTCTATAACAGATGCTCAGTAGTACCTGAGTGATAGAAAGTAGAGAGAGAAAAATTGTGGAATGTAACATGGTTTTTGTTTTACTATTTTCTTAGATAAGGCAATTCTAGTGGCTTTCTTTTCTTTTTTTTTTTTCTTTTGGCCTTTTCTACCATAGTAGTCTTTAGTCTACTGGTCCAGGAGCCATTGTGGAGATTCTTCTAGTTGCTAAGTATGTCTGTTCCAATTATGCAGTCCAAAGCTTTGAAAATAATCATATCTGGGGTCATGGAGTCACTAGACCACTGTGAAATGGACTTTAGCTAAAACTCCACTGTTCCTCTCCATTAAGACCCTACTCTTACTGGTGGACCACAGTCATGTTTGAAATCAATGTCAATTTAGAGCCAGTGTCCAGTAATTACCCAAAATCTAATTATTTCCCTTTTCCCACTGCATTATTAGATTGGGGAAAGGTTATAAGTCATTTTGGAAAAGGCTGAGAGAAATAACATAAATTTTTGGCAGTGTGGTTGGATTTTTTTCTCCATGGGACCTAGCCTCCTGCTCATGTGGTTCTGTGTCTCCAAAGTGTTTCAAATCTGGGGATTTATTGAGGACTTTCTTCTCCCTGTTTTGGTGACTGATGCTAGTTAGACTTCTGTTGACTGATTTAAAATCCATTATTTATAGAGATAAGGTAAAAATTTAGTAGACTGCTCAGTGACAGCGGTTTCCACTGTAACTCCTGAACTACAGAGAAGAGGAAAATAAAAAGATGTTTATTTCTCTCAGCCACAGTGGAAGATGCATCCTCTTGATCCTACCAGTGTGTGTGAGCAGGTTTTCTATAATAAATCCACTCTAATATCCCAATCATCCTAACCTTTTGACCACTTCCTCTATAGTGTACCAAGACAGGTCTGGCATTTTAACTTTATACACTATAGGGCATCATCTGGTTCACATTTCAGTCAACCAAGAAAATAAATTTTAGAGCCCTATATAACTCCTTGAACACTCCTGGAATCCAGGAGTGCTTAGCTGGCCCATACCAATAAATTTGGCTTGATATAATTTTATGTTCCTTTTAGCATTTTCCTATACCCTTAAATATTCATTCACACATATATTCTCCATGTCTCTGTTTGTGTACATTGCAAAAATCATGCAGTTGTTTTTAAGCATAGTGCTTCTCTGCTTGGGTCAAGACTTATATCTCATCTTTCAGAGCTTGCTGAGACTGAGTCTAGTTATATGTCCTTAAGCAAAGACAGGTGGTGGAGGTAAGTCTTGATGGTAATAAACTGTGTCTTGCAAGACATCCAATTCAGAGTAAGCCATCCAGGTTCTTCATGCAAAGTATGACTAAGTTCTTCAGACAGAGGCAGAAGGACTATTTCTATTGGCAAAGAAGACATAGCAGAATTTAAGGGTTCAATATTCCAAGCTTCATTAGGAACTTCTCATATGTCCCTATTCCAATTTTCAGGATACTATTCCTCTGTAGTCACCATAGACAAAAATATTTTCCGTTTGTGATGATATTGGTAGGGTGGATTGTGTCTATTATCAAAACATGTCTACCTTGCCAGATGTGCAAAAGCTTTCACTCTTGTTCTCAAATAAACTTAAAAAAAATAAGCCATTCAGTGAGGTTGGGAATTTAAATTGTAATTTAATCACTTGCAGGATGATGCTCTGTATTTAATTTTCTGAAAATTTCGCTCTGGCTACAGGAGATAAGGATGAGTTTGCTATAAATTTGTTTTGGTGTTTCTGGTAATGGTTCTCTGATATTACCACATTTAAAGGTACCATTAACTCTATTTCCAGTGGTAAAGAGGACACTGGTAATGCCTGGTGTGATATGGCAATAAAGACATGCAAAATATTGCCCCTGGATATTCAAATCAAATACTTTTAAAGGCCAGGTTCTGAATGACTATGATTTTCATAACAGAAATTTTTTTGTCAATTTTATGAGAAGAATGAGATTTGCTACTTGTTCCTTGCTCCTAAATGTGCTGGAGAAAATATGGAATGAAAAGAATATGCTCAGGACTTCATAGTTCTGCATAAATAATATTTTTAAGTATAATTTTTAATTATAGTTGATTTATAATGTTGTATCTTTTTCTGCTGTTCAGCAGTGACTCAGTCATACATATATTTTTTTTCTCATACTATCTTCCATCATCTTCTATCACAAGAAACTGGATATAGTTCCTTGTGCTATACCGGAGCAACTCATTGCTTCTCAATGCTAAATGT
The DNA here is from genome assembly GCF_016906955.1 of Phacochoerus africanus. Classification (NCBI taxonomy): domain Eukaryota; kingdom Metazoa; phylum Chordata; class Mammalia; order Artiodactyla; family Suidae; genus Phacochoerus; species Phacochoerus africanus. The sequence goes on along the minus strand of NC_062560.1, from coordinate 81,082,185 downwards.
AATCATTCTGCATAAATAATATTAAAGTTTCTATGTTTTCCCTGAAAGACAGAAGTACTCATGGATTGTGGATGAGAGATGCTGGAGTCAAGTCTTTAACTCCACTGAAGTTACATAATTTTATACTTGGATCATGAAACTCCCACAAAAGCAATTTTTCCTGCATATGGCTACCAAATTATTGTTGCTGAAGGGGATATATGTACAGAGGTGCTCCTCTTCTACTTATTAATGATTTGGCTTTATGATATTTTGAGAATCTTGGTAAAGGTATATTGTGTCTTTGTACTACTTTGCAACTCTTTTGTAAGTCTAAGTTATTCCCAAATAAAGAGTTAAACCATTATTTTAAAGTTCAAAAACAGAATAATTGTAATGGATTAAATAGACAAAGGATAATAAAAGAATCCATGAATCTATTATTCATACTAATAAAAGGGGGAGAATGGAAGAATTCTCTTTCAGAAGAATGCCAGCTAACAAATACAAAAGAAATGAGGAAGTTTCAAAATCTGTGTTTTATAATCACCAATGTAATAATTGATTCAGGAAGGTTTATGCAAGCTCCAAGGAATAACACCCATGTATTTGTAGAAGTGGAAAAAAAATCCTACTATCCCCCTAGGTTTTCTAGCTGCGACTCTGTAAATTGGACTGACAAAATACAGATTAAGAAAAGAAAAAACAAGCAGAAGTTATTAACATGCAGAGTACTCCTTATATACAAATTTTATCCATACAAACTTTAGGGTAAAGATAACTGAAAATTTTGATGCCTGTGATTTTTTAGTAAAATCTTCATAATAATTTAGCTGCATTATTTTAATTTCAATTTTGCTATACATTAAATTCTTGACTATATAAATGTACATATATATACATATAAGTGTATATGTATGTATATACATATTTAAAGAAAAATAATTTTACCCTTTCCTATGGGTACTTTTTTTTTTATATAAAATATGCTTTATTTTGCCTGGGTAAAAAATTAAGTCAGGAACAGATAAACTTTTCTTGATCAGTATTTGGTTTCATTTCCCAAACATGCTATCTAGTGTATGTTAAATGGTATTTTAATTTATTATTATTTGTATTTATTTTTTGAGGGGGATTATTTATGTTTTGTTTTATTTTATTATATTATTTTATTTTATTTTATTTTTATTTATTTATTTTATTTTATTTTATTTTATTTTATTTTATTTTATTTTATTTTATTTATTTTTTGTCTTTTTACCTTTTCTAGGGCCACTCCCGCAGCATATGGAAGTTCCCAGGCTAGGGGTCTAATCAGAGCTGTAGCCACTGGTCTACACCAGAGCCACCACAACAAGGGATCTGAGCCACATCTGCAACCCACACCACAGCTCATGGGAAGGCCAGATCCTTAACCCACTGAGCAAGGCCAGGGATCGAACCTGAAACCTCATGGTTCTTAGGTGGATTCGTTAACCACTGAGCCATGACAGGAACTCCTATTTATTTATTTCAATTGTTATTTTCCCAATATGATTTTTTTCCTGCTGTACACCATGGTGACCCAGTTACACATACATGTATACATTCTATTTTCTCATATTATCATGCTTGATCATAAGTGACTAGACATAGTTCCCAGTGATACACAGCAGGATCTCATTGCTAATCCATTCCAAAAGCAATAGTCTGCATCTATTAAACCCAAGCTCCCAATCCACCCCACTACATCCGCCTCTCCCTAGGCAACCACAAGTCTATTCTCCAAGTCCTTGATTTTCTTTTCTGTGGAAAAGTTCATTTGTGCCATGTATTAGATTCCAGATAGAAGTGATATCATATGGTATTTGAATCTCTCTTTCTGACTTACTTCCCTCAGTATGAGAGTCCCTAGTTCCATCCATGTTGCTGCAAATGGCATTATTTTGTTCTTTTTTATGGCTGAGTAGTATTCCATTGTGTATATATACCACATCTTCCTAATCCAGTCATCTGTCAGTCGACATTTAGGTTGTTTCCATGTCTTGGCTATTGTGAATAGTGCTACAATGAACATGTGGGTGCATGTGTCTTTTTTAAGGAGAGTTTTGTCAGGATATGCACACCTAAGAGTGGGATTGCTGGGTCATATGGTACTTCTATGTATAGTTTTCTAAGGTACCTCCATAGTGTTCTCCATAGTGGTTGTACCAGACTACATTCCCACCAACAATGCAGGAGGATTCCCTTTTCTTCACACCTCCTCCAGACTTTGTTATTTGTGGACTTATTAATGATGGCCATTCTGACTGGTGTGAGGTGGTATCTCGTGGTAGTTTTGATTGGCATTTATGTAATAATCAGGGATGTTGAGCATGTTTTCATGTGCTTGTTGGCCAAATGTATGTCTTCCTTAGAGAAATGTCTATTCAAGTCTTTTGTCCATTTTTCTATTAGGTTGTTGGCTTTTTTGCTGTTGAGTTATATCAGTTGTTTGTATATATTAAAGATTAGGCCCTTGTCAGTTACATCATTTGAAACTATTTTCTTCCATTCTGTAGGTTGTCTTTGTGGTTTCTTTTTGATTTCCTTGGCTGTGCAAAAGCTTGTCAGTTTGATGAGGTCCCATTGGTTTACTTTTTCTTTTATTTCTGATGGTTTGGAAGACTCACCTGAGAAAACATTTGTAAGGTTCATGTCAGAGAATGTTTTGCCTATGTTCTCTTCCAGGAGTTTGATGCTGTCTTGGCTTAATTTAAGTCTTTCAGCCATTTTGAGTTTATTTTTGTGCATGGTGTGAGGGTGTGTTCTAGTTTCATTGATTTTCATGCAGCTGTCCAGGTTTTCCCAGCAATACTTGCTGAAAAGACTGTCTTTTTCCCATTTTATGTTCTTGCCTCCTTTGTCCAAGATTAATTGACCATAGGTGTCTGGGTTTATTTCTGGGTCCTCTGTTCTGTTCCATTGGTCGGTCTGTCTGTTTTGCTACCAGTACCACACTGTCCTGATGATTGTGGCTTTGTAATATTGCCTCAAGTCTGGGAGAGAGATGCCTCTTGCTTGGTTTTTGTCCTTCAGTATTGCTTTGGCAATTCTGGGTGTTTTGTGGTTCCATATAAATGTTTGGATTGTTTGTTCTAGTTCTGTGAAAAATGTCATGGGTAATTTGATAGGGATTGCATTGACTCTGTAGCTTGCTTTGGGTAGTATGGCCATTTTTCCAATATTAATTTTTCCAACCCAGGAGCATGGAATATCTTTCCTCTTTAATTTCCTTGATTAATATTTTATACTTCTTGGCATATAAGTCTTTTACCTCCTTGGTCAGGTGTATTCCAAGGTATTTGAATTTCTTGGAGTGCATTTTTAAAATGTATTGTATTTTTGTATCCCTTTTCTAATATTTCATTGCTAGTATATAGAAATGTGACTGATTTCTGAATGTGAATCCTATATTCTGCTACTCGGCTGAATTTGTGGATAAGTTCCAGTAGTTTTTGGGTTGAGTCCTTAGGATTTTCTATATAGAGTATCATGTCACCTGCATACAGTGACAGTTTGACCTCTTCTCTTCCTATTTGGATGCCTTTTATTTCTTTTCTTTGTCTGATTGCTGTGGCTAGGACTTCCAATACTATGTTGAGTAACAGTGGTTAGAGTGGGCATCCTTGCCTTATTCCAGATTTTAGTGGGAAGGGTTTCAGCTTTTCTCCACTGAGTAATATTTCCTGTGAGTTTGTTCTAAATGGCTTTAATTATGTTAAGGTATGTTCCCTCTATACCCACTTTGGTAAGGTTTGGATTGTGAATGGATGTTGGACTTTGTCAAATGCTTTTTCTGCATCTATTGAGATGATCATGTGGTTTTTGACTTTTCTATGTTAATATGGTTTATGACATTAATTGATTTGAATATATTGCACCAGCCTTGTGCACCTGGGAGGATTCCCACCTGGTCATGGTGTATGATCTTTTTGATATGTTGTGGATTCAGCTGGCTAAATTTTTATTGAGAATTTTGTGTCTATACTCATCAAAGATATTGGCTCATAGTTTTCATTTTTGGTGGAATATTTGTCTGGGTTTGGAATTACGGTGATGGTGGCATCATAGAATGTCTTTGGGAGTGTTCCTTCTCCTGCAACCTTTTGAAAAAGTTTAAGGAGTGTGGGTATAAGTTCCTTTTTGTATGTTTATTAGAAGTCACCTGTGAGGCCATCTGGTCTGGGGCTTTTATTTGTAGGGAGTTTTTTTTATGACATATTCAATAAACCAATGGGACCTAATCAAACTGAAAAGCTTTTGCACAGCAAAGGAAACCAAAAAGAAAACAAAAAGACAACTTACAGAATGGGAGAAAATAGTTTCAAATCAACAGCAAAAAAGTCAATCACCCAATGGACAAATGGGAAAAGACCTGAATAGACTGTTCTCCAAGGAAGATATACAGATGGCCAACAAGCACATGAAAACATGCTCAACATCCCTGATTATTAGAGGAATGCAAAACAAAACTACCACGTGATACCACCTCACACCAGTCAGAATGGCCATCATTAATAAGTCCACAAAGAACAAATGCTAGAGGGGGTGTGGAGAAAAGGGAACCCTCCTCACTATTGGTGGGAAGGTAAGATAGTACAACCACTATGGAGAATTGTACCTTAGAAAACTATACATAGAAGTACCATATGACCCAGCAATCCCTTTCATGGCCATATATCCAGACAAATCCTTCCTTGAAAAAGACACATGCACCTGCATGTTCATTGTAGCACTATTCACAATAGCCAAGACATGGAAACAACCTAAATGTCGACTGACAGATGACTGGATTAGGAAGATGTGGTATATATACACAATGGAATACTACTCAGCCATAAAAAAGAACAAAATAATGCCATTTGCAGCAACATGGATGGAACTAGGGACTCTCATACTGAGGGAAGTAAGTCAGAAAGAGAGATTCAAATACCATATGATATCACTTCTATCTGGAATCTAATACATGGCACAAATGAACCTTTCCACAGAAAGGAAAATCAAGGACTTGGAGAATAGACTTGTGGTTGCCAAGTTGGAGTAGGATGTAGTGGGGTGGATTGGGAGCTTGGGTTTAATAGATGCAGACTATTGCCTTTGGAATGGATTAGCAATGAGATCCTGCTATGTATCACTGGGAACTATGTCTAGTCACTTATGATCAAGCATGATAATATGAGAAAGTAGAATGTATACATGCATGTGTAACTGGGTTACTATGATGTACAGTAGAAATAAATAATATGTTGGGGAAATAAAAAAATACTGTGATCAAGGAAAGTATGATATTCAGGATGATTCAGGATATACATTACAGTTTCAAATGGATTATTTGGCTCCAGTTTTTTCTCCTATAAAATAAGTGAGTAGAATGAATTCAAGACACTCATCCAACAGTCCACAGCCTACAAATAGCTGTCATGAAAATGGTAAAGAATGGTTTAGGAGCTCTAGTTAAAAATGTGAGTAATGGTTTGTCTTTGCTTGTAAAAATAAGTAGGTGAATTCTTTTTTTTACCCCTCTGTGAGAATTAAATTTGTCAAAGCAAAGGTTCTAAATTCAAATCCAGTGCTTTTCTTTAGAAATCAGTAGACCTTTCAGAGCAAAGATGACTGATAAGTTTTAGTTATTCATGTCCGGCTTTTTCCTTGTACATGTATTTGTATGTTTTTGTTTCCCCTTATTCGACAACAGCACTTTTCCCACAGGAAAAAAATTAAAGAAATATGTGGTGAATGATTCATTATTGTGAAAGAGACCAGTTACATCTCATACAATGAATGAAAGTTAGCTCTCATTACAACTAAAAAAAGAATGAGAACTTCATGCTAATATTGAATTGCTTTTATCAAAATATACAATAAATCTATGTCTCTTTAATACTTTCTTAAAGTGCAAGATCCTGAGGGGAATATCTTTACTCAGAAGAAAGTGTAAACTGTGAATTATGTGGTTTGTTTTGCAAACTCCTTTTCTTCTCCAGCCATTCCTCTGGGATGTTTCATTATTTGCACTTAAACTCTATTCTTATCAAATCAATCAAGATGAAACCAGGAGAGCGAACCTGAGAGCTTAAAGCAGATGGACTTTATTTTTTTAAATCTTATTAAAAGTGTAGTTGATTTACAATGTTGTGATAATTTTTGCTGTATAGTGAAGTGATTCAGTTATATATGTAGACACATCCTTTCTTTTTCCCTGTTGACCAACCATTGCAATTAGCACATTGTGCATATGGCAGATGAACTTTGATGCACATGATTTTTTTTTCTGCACAGATGATGTATGAGCTGAAAAGCCAAAAAGGGGACAGTGAAGCAACCAGTATATTAGCATTTGGAAAAAGTTTCTACCAAACGTAGGCTAGAGAGATCTTGTACTTTCATTGGGTTAGAGCCAGGCTTAGCTATCTGGCAGTGGCTGAACCCATGGAGGAAAAATTACTGTATGTTCTACCCTTGAGTCTCCAACCTTTTCTTCCCTCAGGCCAAAATTGAATGACTGGGAACCATAAGAAATACAACGTATAATGGGCAAGCCTCCTTTTATGTAGACTAGAGAAGGGGAAGGGTGAGAAATAAATATAAGTGCAAGCAGGTTAAAGATAAGCATGATAGGAGTTCCTGTTGTGGCACAGTGTAAATGAATCTGACTAGTATCCGTGAGGATGTGGGTTCAATCCTTGGCCTTGCTCAGTGGGTTAAGGATCCAGAGTTTCCATGAGCTTTGGTGTAGGTCTCAGATGCAGCTCATATCCTGCCTTGCTGTGGTTGTAGCATAGGCTGGCAACTGTCATTGCAATTTTACCCCTAGCCTGGGAACTTCCATATGCCACTGGTGTGACCCTAAAATGCAAAAAATAAAAAAAAAATTTAAAAAGATAGGCATGACAGAAGATGGAAGATATAGGACATGCTGCTCCGCTTGTACCCAAGAAGTCAAAAACATAGTAGTATTTCCATAAATGCATTGTGATTTATGGATTTACTGAATACATTAAAGGATGAGAAGAGGTTTACCTCAATCCTTCTGAGAACAGAGAAAGATTGGGAAAGACTGCTAGACAAGACAGTTGTAATTATGTTTTTATTCCATGTTTTTTTCATGTTATTTTAGTCAGACATATGAATGGATGGATATATATTTCATATATTTTATAGATAATATATATGTTTATACATATTTGATACACAAAAGTATCCTAGACACACTGTTCAAGAACAAGACATCCTGTTCTTGACTCCCTGGTCAAAGATTAATTGACCATAGGTGTCAGGGTTTATTTCCGGATTCTCTATTCTGTTCCATTGGTCTGTCTGTCTGTTTTGGTACCAGCACCACACTGTTTTGATGACTGTGGCTTTGTAGTATTTCTTGAAGTCTGGGAGAGTTATGCCCCCTGCTTGGTTTTTGTTTCTCAGGATTGCTTTGGCAATTCTGGGTCTTTTGTGGTTCCATCTAAATGTTTGGATTGTTTGTTCTACTTCTGTGAAAAATGCCATGGATAGTTTGATAGGGATTGCCTTGAATCTGTAGATTGCTTTGGGTAGTATGGCCATTTTTCCAATATTGATTTTTCCAATCCAGGAACATGGAATATCTTTCCATTTCTTTACATCTTGTTTAGGTCCTTTACCTCTTTGGTCAGGTGTATTCCAAGGTATTTTATTTTTTGGGGTGCAATTTTAACAGGTATTATATTTTTGTATTCCTTTTCTAATATTTCATTGCTGGTATACAGAAATCTGACTGATTTCTGAATGTTAATCTTATATCCAGCTACTTTGCTGAATTTATTAATCAGTTCAAGTAGTTTTGGGGTTGAGTTCTTAGGGTTTTCTGTGATTAGTATCATGTCATCGGCATACAGTGACAGTTTTATCTCTTCTCTTCCTATTTGGATGCCTTTTATTTTTTTTTGATTGTCTGATTGCTGTGGCTAGGACTTCCAAAACTATGTTGAAGAGCAGTGGTGAGAGTGGGCATCCCTGTCTTGTTCCAGATTTGAGTGAGAAGGCTTTCAGTTTTTCCCCATTGAGGATTATACTTGCTGTGGGTTTGTCATAAATGGCTTTGATTATGTTCAGGAATGTTCCCTCTATACCCACTTTGGCGAGGGTCTTGATCATGAATGGATGTTGGACTTTGTCAAATGTTTTTCTGCATCTATTGAGATGATCATATGTTTTTTTACTTTCTTTCGTTAATGTGGTGTATGACATTGATTGATTTGCCTATGTTGAACCATCCTTGTGAACCTTGGATGAACCCTACCTGGTCATGGTGTATGATCTTTTTGATATGTTGTTAGATTTAGTTGCTAAGATTTTGTTGAGAAATTTTGCATCTATATTCAAAAAAGATATTGGCTGATAGTTTTCTTTTTTGGTGTTATCTTTGTCTGCTTTTGCAATTATGGTGATGGTGGCATCATAGAATGTCTTTGAGAGTGTTCCTTTTCTTCAACCTTTTGAAAAAGATTATGGAGGATGGGAATCAGATCCTCCAGATATAAACATATGGTAGAATTGGCCTGTGAAACCATCTGGTCCTGGACTTTTACTTGTAGGGTGTATTCTTATGACTTCTTCAGTTTTGTTTCTAGCGATTGGTCTGTTCAGTTGGTCTGTTTCTTCTTGATTCAGTTTTGGCAGGCTGTAAGATCCTATAAAGTTGTCCATTTCATCCATATTCTCAAATATGTTGGCATATAGTTGTTCATAGTATTATCTTATTTTTTTTTGTATTTCTGCAGTATGCGTTTGTGATTTCTCCTTTTTCGTTTCTAATTTTGTTTATTTGGGTTCTTTCTCTCCTCTGCTTAGTCAGTCTAGCCAGGGGGTTGTCAATTTTGTTTGCCTTTTCAAAGAACCAGCTCTTGGTTTTATTGATTTTCTCTCTTGTTTTTTGAATCTCTAATTTATTGATTTCCTCTTTGATCTTTATAATTTCCTTCCTTCTGCCGACTTTAGGTCTTTTTTGTTCTTTTTCTAACTCGTTTAGGTGGAGGGTTAAGTTGTCAATTTGAGATCTTTCTTCTTTTTTGAGGAAGGCCTGTATCGCTATGAATTTCCATCTGAGCACTGCTTTTGTGGTATCCCATAGATTTTGAGAGGTTGTGTCTTCCTTATTGTTGTTTGTCTCAAAATATTTTTTAATTTCCTTCTTGATTTCCTCATTGACCCATTGGTTTTTTAGTAGCATGTTGTTTAGTCTCCGTGTAGTAGATTTTTACTCATTTCTTTTCCTGTGCTTTATTTCTAGTTTCATGCCACTGTGGTCAGAGAAGATATTGAAATAATTTCTATGCTGTTAAATTTATTGAGGTTAGCTTTGTGTCCCAATATGTGGTTGATTCTTGAGAATGTTCCATGAGCATTTGAGAAGAATGTGTATTCTGATTTTTTCGGATGTAGTGTCCTGAAGATATCAATTAAGTCTCACTTTTCTATTGTTTCCTTTAGGATCTCTGTTGCCTTATTGGTTTTCTGTCTAGAGGATCTGTCCAGTGGTGTGAGTGGGGTATGAAAATCTCCTACTATGATTGTATTCCCATCAATTTCTCATTTTATGTCTGTTAATACTTGCTGTATGTATCTGGGTGCTCCTGTATTTGGAGCATATATGTTGACGATAGTAACATCCTCTCCTTGGATGGATCCCTTAATCATTAAGTAGTGTCCTTCTTTGTCTTTCTTTATGTCTTTTGTTTTAAAGTCTATTTTGTCTGATATGAGTGTTGCAACTCCTGCTTTCCTGTCATGTCTATTGGCGTGAAATATTTTTCCCCACTCTTTCACTTTCAATCTATATGTATCCTTTGTCCTGAGGTGAGTTTCTTGTCGGCAGCATATTGAAGGTTTTTGCCTTTTTATCCACTCAGCCACTCTGTGTCTTTTGATTGGGGCATTCAGTCCATTGACATTTAAGGTGCTAATTGATAGATGATTATTTATTGCCATTTGAACCTCATGTTCCAGTTGATTCTGTGGATCTCCATTATTCTTTTATTTTCTTGGTTGGATGGTCTCTGATTATTTTCTGCTTGAGTGTTTTTTTGTTTTGTTTTGCTTTTTTTTTTCATTTTTTGTCAGTGCAATGTTTGGTTTTGGTTTGCGGCTGCCCTGTTTTTTAAATATGCTAACTCCTTCCTATAATCGTGCATTTTAGCCTGATGGTCCTGTAGGTTCAAACACTTAATTACTATACTAAAATTAAGAAGAGAAACAAACAAAAAATTTAACAAAGAGTCTATTAATTTGCTTACTTCCCTTGCCCACATTTTATGATTTTGATGACTCTTTTTTTTCTTTTTAATTTTATTTTGTTTGAAACATGTTCATGATTAAATCTGTATGCTGGCTTATTTGAGTGACTGCTCTCTGATTGTGGTTTCCTCAATCATCCTAGTTCTTCCCCCCACATTTTTTTTCCCTTCCTTTCTTTCCTTCCTTTCTTTTTGGTTTAGAGGAGCCCTTTCAATATTTCTTTTAGCCAGGGTTTTGTATTGCTGTATTCTTTTAGCTTTTGTTTGTTGGAAAAAAATTGTATTTCCCCTTCTATTTTATTCTTTTTTTCTTTGTTTGTATGTGTCTTTTTGCCATTTCTTGGGCTGCTCCCATGGCATATGGAAGTTCCCAGGCTAGGGGTCCAATTGGAGCTGTAGCTACCAGCCTACGCCAGAGCCACAACAGCAAGGGATCTGAGCCACGTCTGCAAACTACACCACAGCTCACGGCAATGCCAGGTCCTTAGCCCAATGAGCAGGGCAGGGATAGAACTCGCAACTTCATGGTTGCTAGTTGGATTCATTAACCACTAAGCCACAATGGGAACTCCTCCCCTTCTATTTTAAATGATATTCTTGCTGTATAGAGTATTCTAGGTTGCATATTTTTTCCTTTTAGCAATTTAAATATCTCTTGCCATTCCCTCCTGGCCTGTAGAGTTTCTGTAGAGAAATCAGCTGATAACCTTATGGGGGTTCCCTTGTAGGTAACATTCTGCTTTTCTCTTGCTGCCTTTAGAATCCTCTCTTTATCACTAACTTTTGCCATTTTTATTATAATGTGTCTTGGTGTGGGTCTATTTGGGTTCAACTTGTTTGGGGCCCTGTGAGCTTCCTGTATCTTGAACTCAGTATCCTTTAGATTTGGGAATTTTCCAGTGATAATTTCTTCAAATATATTTTCAATCCTCTTGTCTTTTTCTACTCCTTCTGGAATTCCTATTATGCATAGATTGGCCTGCTTTATATTATCCCATAGGTCTCTTACATTGCTTTCATTTGGTTTTCTGTCTGCTGTCCTGTTTGGGTGATTTCCATTATTCTGTCTTCCACATCACTAATTCATTCTTCTGCATTATTCCTTCTGGTTTTTACTGCCCTTAGTTCAGTCTGTATCTCTGCCAATGAATTTTCTAATTTTTCTTGGCTCCTCCTTATATTTTCTAGCTCCTTCCTGAGGCAATCTGCATTACTGTTCATATCTTCTCTTAATTCCTTCAGTATTTTCACTATTTCCCTTTTGAACTCCAGGTCTGTCAGACTGCAGAGATCTGTTTCATTGTTGACTGTTGTAGGTTTGTTCTCCTGTTGGTTTAACTGGGGGTGGTTTCTCAGCTTCTTCATCTTGCCTGTTGTTTTCTTTTTCTTGGTGGAGTTGTACTCCCCATGGCTGGGCAGGGTTTGCCTTGGCACTGCTGTGGGATGTTTCCCAAAGGCTGGCATTGTTGGTCGGTCTTCTTTGAGGCAGCATGGCTTTTCCTGATGTTGGGCATGGCTGACAAGGACTCTCTGATGCAAAGGAGGACTTCCTGAGGGCAGACATGACTGGGAGGTCTGCACCAAGTTGTAAGCAGATTTCACTCAGCAGGGCAGAGCTTGCTCTGGTGTTTTTGGGCTGTGGGGCTCTTCCAGGTGGCTGGCAGTGCTGGGCATCTGTTCCACAGGAGTGCAGCACCCCCTGAGGGTGGGAGTGGCTAGATGGGCCACTGAGAACCTAAGGGGCTCTTCCCCAGGGCAGGTGAATTGGCAGGACTGCCTAGGAATGGAGGCAGATATTGCAGGGCCGGGCCAAGTTTGTTCTAGCTTTTCTGGGCTGCGGTCCTTTTCCAGGGGGCTGGCGGTGCTGGGAGATGCTCTGAGGGAGTGTAGCCCCTCCAGGGGGCAAGCAGGCCAGGGCAGAGAAAGCCCCTGCGATGGTTGTCTTCCCACAAATGGTGAGGCCAGCCCTCCGGGATGGCAGGCAGTCTCAGGTCTGGCATGCGAGTGGAGGGGGGATGCACTGGGAAGCACAGTTTTCTGATATCTGGCAGGCAAGTGAGTTTGCTGTGATGTGGGGAGTATTCTATGGCGGCCCACCCCTTCTCCTCTACCCTCCCCGACACTGGTGCCTTGTCTTTCCTGAAGATCCAGCTCTTCTGCCAGGTTCCCTCTGATGTGGCTTTCCACCCCTCAGCCCTTAGCGTATTGCTCCCTCCACTCATGATGCTCCGCTTTCTAGACTCCCAGGCAGTCTCTGCCCCATCAATCTGACAGACCACTTTCTAGACCCCCAAGGCAGTCTCTTCCCAGCAAACCCGACTGACCAGTTCCTAGTTCCCCAAGCAGTCTCTACAGCACCCACCCCAGCCCGTTCCAGGGGACTAACCTCCAGAGCTGAGGTCTTGGTGCATAGCCCCCACCCAAGCATTTCTGTTTTTGGTGACTGTGCCAGTAGTTCGGATGATCTGTTGAGTTCTCACTCTGCTCTTCAGATCTCAGACTTACTACTGCACTCTTCTCTGCATCTGGATATCCCTCCTATTCAGTTGTTCTTTCCGTCGAGTAGGTGACTTTCCAGGGTGTGGGATCCTTTTCTCCTCCACAGTTCCCCTTCGGGAGCGCCCATGCAGCCCATATTCCCCTTCTCTCACTCTCCTCTTTTCTCTTGTTTTACCCAGTTATGTCAAGAGATTCTTGCCTTTATTGGAGTTTAGGTTCTTTTGCCAGTGATTATTGCTGTTCTGTGTGAATCATTTAACCTGTAGATGTGTTTTTTTGTTGTTGTTGTGTTTGTGGGAGCGGGCAAGTGTGTCCCCCTACTCTTCTGCCATCTTGTCTCCAAATTAATTTAGCTTTTATTTCATGTTTCTCTAACCTGACATGCATATATGTGGAGTGATATAGATATATTTTATATACATATTTATATAATATATATACTACATCACACACAATTATTTGCATACACTACCACTTTGGTTTGAATAGACTATCTTACACTATTATTTCAATGAAGTGTTTATATATTAATAATGTTACTTAAATGTCCAAGAGTTTAGCTCAAAAAAAAAGGCATTAAGTTGATCTTCCATGCCTTTGATCCCAGTTTTGAAAACACATTCATGTCAAGAATCATCTATAATTTTGTCCTCAATGCCATACTTTGCACATAGGTACAGAAAAATTTTATCTAGATAACTCATTAAGGGGAATCATGTGAAAACTTCACCACATCTTCATATATCTGTAATAAGAACATACAAAATTCAAACATATAAATTATTCTTTAAAGAATGAACATTCTCAGTTGATCAAATTATTCCCCAAATGGCTTGAAAATCTTAATATCAGTGTGGGAAAGATAGAAAAATTAGTATCATTGTCAGGGATCGAAGCCTTGGAATTATCTTCACATGTTTTAATGATTTTTACTTAATGATTTTAATTTTTTTAATTATTTTTATTCTGCACATTCTTGTTTTGGATCTTTTTAAACCATTAGTTGGTAAATATGACCTTTTTTTTTTAAACTGTCTTGAATATCATCTCTTCCTTGTTATCCTCCCACCAACAATTCTTTGGCATATCTCTAAATACTCAGTAACATGTACTCATTTGTATAAGTTCCTGACCTAGTAACAGGAAGAATTGTGAGCAAATTTACTTTTTATTCATGGAGAATCACATATAAGTTCTCTATAATAATTGGCAGCTGCACAATCCCGCCTGAGGCCAGCTAGAAAGAATGTTGTGATAATTAAGTGTCATCACACAGGAATTTATAAATAAGGACACGTTTTGAGTGAATGGGAAAAAAATGTTACAGAAAATGTATCTTTTATTAAAGTATGGTTGACAATATTATATTGGTTTCATGTGCACAACATAGTGATTTTATACCTGTATAGATTATACTCTATTTAAAGTTCTATAAAATAATAGTGGTATTATCCTATGCTGTGCAATATATCTTTATCACTTATTTACTTTATACAAAGTAGTTTGTACCTCATAATCCCATACCCCTATCCTGGCTCTCCCCCCTTTCATTTCTTCACCAGTAACTACTAGTTTGCTTTTTTATATGTGTGAATATGTTTCTGTTTTGTTATATATATTTGTTCTATTTTTTATATTCCACATGTAAGTTGTATCATACAGTGTTTGTCTTTCTCTGGCTGACTTATTTCATGTGGCGTAATGCCCTCCAAGTTTATCCTTGATGCTGGAAATGGCAAAATTTCACTGTTTTTTTATGGTTGAGTAGTATCTCATTGTATATATGTACATCTTCTTTACACATTCATCCATTGATGGGCATTTTGATTGCTTCCAAATCTTGGCTATTGTAAATAATGCTGCTGTGAATCCTGCAGTGGGGGGGTGGGGTGGGGCATGTACCTTTTTGAATAAGTGTTTTCATTTTTTCAGATGTATATCCAGGAGTGGAATTGTTGCTTCATATGGCAGTTCCACTTTTAGATTTTTGAGGAAACACCACAGTGGCTGCACCGATTTACATTCCCACCAAAGATGTACTAGGGTACTTTTTTTCACATTCTTGACAATATATATTATTTGAAGACTGTTTGATGATAGACATTCTGATAGGTGTGAAGGTACTATCTCATTAAGGTTTTGATTAACATTTCTCTGATATTGAGCATAATTCTTGTGCCTGTTGACTGTATATCTTCTTTGGAAAAATTTCTGTTCAGGTCTTCAGCCCATTTTTTGTTGGGTCAGTTTTGTTTTTTTGTTTTTTCTATTGAGGTGTATGAGCTGTTTAACCCCTTTCTTTCTCTCTTATCCTTCTGGAACCCCTATAATAAAAATGCTGGTAAGCTTGATGTTGTCCCAAAGATCCCTTAAACTGTTTTCATTTATCATTTATTTTTCTTTCTGGTCTTTCTATTATTTCTTCTTCCAGATCACTTATACATTCTTCTGTATCATGTAGTCTGCTGTTAATTCCTTCTAGTGTGTTTTTCATTTCAGTTATTGTACTCTTCCATTCTGACTGGTTCTTTTTTATATCTTTCCAGTGCCTTGTTAAAATTTTCACTGTCTTGATTTATACTTTCTCTAATTCAGTTACCATTCATTTACTTATGATTTCCATTTTGCATCTAGTAATTATTTATTTGAGTTTCATTAGTTGTCTTTTCTCTTGTTCTTCCAATTGAAAGAAATTCCTCTGTCTTCTTATCTTGCTTAAATTTCCATCTCTATAAAATTAGACAAAACAGTTATGTATTCCAGTCATGAAGGAGTATCCTGTGTGGAAGCATCCCTATATAGTCTGCGTGTGCCCAGGGGCTTTGGTATGAGAACTGGATCTGACATGAACATGAGTCACATCTTTTTTGGGATGTACTGGCAGTTATCAACTTGGTACGAAGTGGGGCTGGATATGGACAGGCTAGGGCCAGAGCCAGGCATGAGTTGGAGATTCTCCTCTGCTCAGTGGCCAACACCTCCCTATTGAGAGCCACAGTGGGTCCCAAGTTTTTAGAACAGAAGACTTGAGGGTCCTGAGCAGGCTCCATTCCCTGTAGGTGCATACTTTCCCCTCTTCGATCAGCATTACCCTTGCATTAGAGGAGAACAGTGCTGGAGCAGTCTGGAGAAGGTACTTGGTATGGGTCAATGTGTATCTGGGTTGTGGTGGTCTCAACCCCAGTTAGAGTTCTGGGCTGCTGCTGATCTCTGCCTCTTTAAGCACCAGTAATGCTGCCCCTGCCCCATTCGGATGATGTTCCAGGTCTGAGGCATCTTGTCCCTCACACCTAAGCATTTCCCTTGGGCACAGCAGCCCTTGGCCTAGTGTGGAGCTGCATTGCAGAGCAAGTGAGGCTAGACCAAGCCCCTAACTCAGACTGAGGCATGTGTTTGATGTTTGCAGGAAATTTGTTAGAGCCCCATGCAGTTTTAGTCTGTGTCTTCTGCCTTGTTTCAAGAGTAAGCAAGTACTTATATGCTCTTTGCTAGAGTCTAGGTTCCATTCAACTGTCCTGTTAGTATCAGTGGTTTTCAAATCAGCTAAGGGGAATTGTCTTCCTGGTGTCAGACCCCATCCCTGAAGGGATCCAATATGGGGTTTGAACTGTGTATTCCTCAGGGAGGTTCTCTACCTATGTAATCACCTCTTTTTTTGTGTCCCCTCTCAAGAGCACAGGTCCTGATCTGATTGCGTCTCTTCCTACCCATTTTCATGTGAATCTTTCCTACAGCCTTGGTTGTACAAAAGTCCTTCTTCTAGTCTTCAGTTAGTTTTCAGTAAAAATTGCTCCACATGTAAATGTAGTTTTCATGTGTTTGTGGGGAGAGGTGAACACTGTGTCCTCCTACTCTGCTATCTTGATTTCAAACCAGAAGACTTATGTTTTGAGAATTAAAAAAAAATTCATAGTGTGCAGAGGAATAAATGTTAATGTATGATAACTTAAGTTGAACTCAATCTGTAGATCAGATATAAACACAGCTTAAGAATTTTTTTAAATCAGGTTAAGTAGTTGTTAAATTTAATTTATTGTGGTTATCAGTATAATCTCCCAGTTCTATTAATTTGGCTAATTTCTAATTTCCTTGGGCAAAATTATTAAGTAGTTTTCTTCCAGAAAATATTTTGTTGTTTTTTACACTCACTTACTAAATTTTAGCCCTTACCTTCTCACTAAGGGGCTAAGTATTTTTTTACCTTCTTGGGTTCTTATCTGGAAAATAAAAATCATCAACTAAGGTAATTCTCAATAATATTGTATCAATCAATTTTCTGAGATAAAACATCTTTCGTCAATGTAAACAGAATCAAGAGAAAATTTTATAAGCATTAGCTAAGCATTGATTAATATGGAGATTACTTTCTTAGCCTCGGAGTGCTTTGGTAATCCAGTTTCCCATAGAATAATGATAGTTACCTATATCTGAATTTCTCTGCACAAGCCTCAAAAAGGTATATGATATACAAGCAGGGAAAATAATACCAATATAACCCATAACTGTAGCACAATTTATATATGTAAGTAAGTATACTGGGTTGAGTAGTATCCATCTCTTCCCCTAATTTTGTGTTCATTCTGAAACTCAATATTTGCCTTTATTTGCACAAAATGTCTTTGCATATATAATTAAAGATGAGTGATTTAGAGTGAGCCTTAATTTTAATATGACTGATATCCTTATAAAAGAAGGCACAGGGATACAGACACACACAGAGGAAATTTGGCCATATGACGACAGAGGCAGAAATTGAAGTGATGCAACTACAAGCCAAGGAATGCCAGAGATTGACAATCATCAAAAATAAGGAAGAGGCAAGAGAAAATTCTTTCCTAGAGCTTTGAGACATGATCATGGCTCTGTCATCACACTGACTTCATTCTTTTAGCTTCATGAACTGTGAGAGAATAAATTTTTGTTATTTTTCAGCCACCTAGTTTGTGGCAATTTGTTTCGGCAGCATTAGGAAGCTAATTCAGGTGGCAATAAACTTTTTGAAACTACAGTCAGTTCCATGCCATAGCTGACCAAAGCAGAATAAACACATAAAAGTGGAGAGTTCAAAAACTCAACAAGTGGAGAGTATCATTTTTGGTAGAACTTGGGTAAAGTCAACCCCAGAAAAAGAAGTTCTCAATCTCAGTAAGTAAGTACATAATTTGGGTAAGACATAGTGGATGAGATCATGAAAGGAACTAAAAATGTATAAAAAATAAAAGGCTTTAGAAAGTGTGGAAAATTCTTAGAGAATCATTCTGGGAAGAATTGGCTACCTTGGAAGGAGGATACTTCTGTTGGTGGCCTGGTAATGAAGGGATAAAGTAAGGAAGTGGTGAAAATTAAAGGTCTGAAAAACAAAGTTGCATCACAAAATCATAAGACATACTAGCTCTTTCCCTTTGACTAGATGAAAACACCACCAATGAAAATAAACTGCATTTAACACCCCTCTTGGTACAGTGAACTAAGGAAATAAAAAGTCACACAGCTCACAAATGACTTCTACTTCTGGTCTTTAAGAAATAATACATTAGCAAAATAAGCAGAAAACAGTATGCCAAAAACCGCAGAAAACTACTATCAGAAGAGAATAGAATACAAGAATTGAAACTTAAATGTTGAAAACTCTTCTCAAAATCACACTTAAACACTCAGATAATATTTGGAATGGATGGGCAATGGAGCCCTACTGTACAGCACAGGAAATGTGTGTGATTGGGTTATTTTGTTGTACAATAGAAATTGAAGAAATATTGTAAATCAACTACACTTTAATAAAAATATAAAGCATAAGTGTCAAAAAATTTAAAAATAAACAGTCTAGAAAAAAGAATAAAATCAAAGATAATTTATTCTTGTAGAAGACATACAAAAATCTAACATACATATACATTTAATTGGATCCCATGAAGAAAAATTTTAAACAAATAAATGAATAAATTTGAAAACAAATAAATGAAAAAGAACTAGTGCTTAAAAAGAAATAGTGAGGCAATGATTTCATATGTAGCCAAGCAATCCTTTAAGTATCAAAAATCTAAATAGAAAGCTTGGTATACATTCTATGGAGGATATTACACAGCACCGGGATTGAAGAAGTTTTTTTTTTAATTGAAAAGCAAAGAATTTATTTTTGAGTGAAAAAATAATAAAAGTCATATTATTCAACTTCTTATTAAAAACTAAACTAGAGCAGGAATACCTAAGCTGGGGTCCCAAATAGGCCTTAAGATGGTCTGTGGGGTCCCTGAAGGTTTATGAGAACTTTTATATAAATATATACACATACATATTATTTTTAGACATAATATATACACATATATTTATGTATTATAATATATACGTATATGATAATTGGAAGGAGATATATATTTCTTTTATGGTATTTTAAAAGGAATTAGTCACCTAAAAGGTATTTTAAAATCCCTGTCCAAAGTTATATAAAGTATCAAAGTTATATCTACATTAATTCTGCTAATATGGATAAAATAGGACATAAACTTTTCATAAAGTGTTTATGTGTTCACAGCAGAAGATTCTCAATAACTTCACTTTTTTGTTTCATTTTGTGGAGGGGTAGGATGTTTTCATGCTCCATTTAGCTCCATGGCTTCCTTTGTAGATTGATGACTAATCTTTAAGAATTAACCATGACTACAGATCTTCCTCAGTCATTACCCAACCTCCACTTTCCTTTAAAATCAGCACTGACTGTAAGCAAGTCTTGCTATATGACTACAGCAAATTTTGCTAAGAAAAGAACATAAATTGTGAGCAAACAGCCCATTACCAGTGCAACCTCAGCCCCCTTTTTTTTCTTTTTCTAATCAGATATTTTTTTTCCTGAGATTCTCCAAAACAGAATCTCTGCTTACCTTCCTGGAGTAAATGCAAGAACCTTTGTAATTCTTTAACACACTTAAAGATTTCGCATAAATGTGGATGCATTGTAAAGAATGAAATTAGAAAAAAATACAACAAACACGAGATTTGCTTAATACTAGAAAGAAACACACATGTTCCTGACCTTACTTCACATCAGGTACAAAAATGAAATTAAACAAAGAAAGCTACTGCATAAAATGCAAATGTGTGGGTTGAATATGAAATTGAACTTGCAAATTTTCTAAAAAATAATAATAGTTTATATGTTATATGTTTATTTTCCTTTTTGCTTTCCCATAATACTTTTTGATATTAGCTGGTTAACTACATAATAATGAAAACTGAATCTGAAATTCTGAAGGATAGCTATTATTGATTTTGTCTTACAACTGAGGTCCAAAAAGGAAGAAATTCAAAAATTTTGATATTTGGGGATGAAGATTTGTATTAAATAAAATTCAATTTTTTTTTTTTAGATTTCCAGTCCCATATTCAAATTCCCAGGCTATGTTATCAAAATAATGGAAATAATTTTAATAGTAAATCAGCATAGTGGGTAATTAAATTTGGACTGCATCTCAATTATTTTCTAATTACACTAAATTGCAAAAATGGGTAAATTGATGGTCCAAAGCCTAAAATCATAATTTTCTGAACCCCATTTCTGAGGAAAATCTGGCAGCATAAAATGTAAAATTAGTTAGCAAAAATATATTTAAGCATTGAAGTTTATTTCTGATTGTGAAAGTCATAAGGTGACTCATCAGGGATGTAGTAAAAATTTAAATATATTATGTATTGAACATTGTTTTCAAACTCCTTTATCTGTTTCATAACATAATAACATTTATTGAGTACCTAGCAAGATAGCATTACATGTTCTCATATAATCCTGTCAATAATCCTAGAAGGAAATATATTTTATTATAGTTAAGAAAACTAATGCTCTAAGAAATAGAGTAATTGATGACAGATTTTGAAAAAAAGTATTTAAATACATATATCCTTAATTCAAATCAAATAATTTTTATATAATTATTAATTTTAACTGCTAAGAATTTTTTAGCACATACCATTGTCAGTCATTTACTTAGGGATTTTCTTACTATGAAAAATCATAGGAGGTAAGTACTAATATTACCTTCATTTCTGATGAACATGTAGAGTTAATATATTTACAGTTACATATGGATATATAATTTATCAATTTAATATCTTACATTTATAAGTGTACTTTGACACACATCTCTTGATTTTCTTGACAGTATTGTTATTACCTATTTTTCTTAGATGAGGCCATTGAAGCTTAAAGAAGATAAATTAATTGTACAATTATATACCATGAGTATGTTTTTGAGCTATATTTTGAAATAAAGCCATCTAATTCTTAGTCCAATCACCTTTAATTTGTTGAATATATACATATTCATTGATTCAATGATGTATTCATTAAATCAATGGTGTATCAATTTTATGTGTGTTGACTGATAATAAAGCCCAACATGAAAGTTATGAGTTAAGTTTTACTTCAGGCAAAAGTGATGACTGCAGTCCAGAAAACAGCCTCTCAAGTAGCTCTGAGGAAATTCTCCAAAGAGGTGGTAGTGGGGGTCAATATATATGTAACTTTTTCAAGCACACATTTTAGTAGAATGTTGCTGCTAGTCACAGGAAGGTTGTTGCTAGTCATGGGGAGTAGATGTCCTCATTAATGATTTTTGTGCTTTCCTAGATATGAGAAGATGCAATTAATTGGACTCATAAAATCTAGATCACCATCCTAAACTCCTTCCAGGGCATGTTGAAAGCCAGTGAACAACCAAGCACCAGTGGCTGGTGACTTAATCCTTGTAGAGGCAGATGGCAAGTGACAATTTTCGTTTGGCACAGGTAATGAAGTAAAATCGTTGGTGTCTGTTATGAACTAATTACCATATCATGCTGATGATTACACAAACTCTTCTCTTCAAATAATTCAGGTTGGAATTTAGTCCAAATTGTTTTCTCATTGTATCAGAAAACATTCCTATATTTTAACAATAATGAAGTATTTTTTTTATCATTTCAACCTACTGAATAATTTTCCCAGGTATAATCATTATCAGCTAATATTAGCATTTTACTACAAAACTTAACTGGAACTCAGTGCCTAATAATTATTGAATGGGCAGTCAAATACAGACTGGTTTGCTGCCCAGATGAATAAATAATATTTATAAAATTTTCAGGAGTGTTTAGGTGCTAACTTATCATCATACAACACACTCAAAATTGTGCATGAATGCAACAGTGACAGATTGGCCAATAGAGGTTATTCTCAGTGATATTTCACAATGTGGTTCTTATTGTGAAGTGTTCTCATGTCTGTATTGGTCCCTTGAAAATTTATTTCTGATACCTTATGCACTTTCTTGTAAAATTTTATTAGTTTATAGAAGAATCAGTAAAGGAATAATACATTAGAATAGGCATCAGCAAACTTTCTCGTGAAAAGCCATTTAGAAAATATTTTCAGTTTTCCGGGCCATAAATTTTCTGTTGCAAACTATTCAACTGTGCTGGTGCAGCCTGAAGGCAGCCATAAACAATATATAAACAAATAATCCCTCCTACATTTTAACAAACTTTTAATTTTTTTTAAAAGGCAGCAGACTGGATTTGGTCCAGGGCAGTTGTTTTTGAACACCTCCACTAGATTCAGGGAAAGCTCATCCACTGCTTGGGTCAAACTATATAAAATTTTTGTCCAGGAGTTCCCGTCGTGGCGCAGTGGTTAACAAATCCGACTAGGAACCATGAGGTTGCGGGTTCGGTCCCTGCCCTTGCTCAGTGGGTTAACGATCCAGCGTTGCCGTGAACTGTGGTGTAGGTTGCAGACGCGGCTCGGATTCTGCGTTGCTGTGGCTCTGGCGTAGGCCGGTGGCTACAGCTCCGATTGGACCCCTAGACTGGGAACCTCCATATGCCGTGGGAGCGGCCCAAAGAAATAGCAAAAAAAAGACAAAAAAAGACAAAAAACAAAAAAACAAAACAAAAAAACTTTTGTCCAAATTAAAACTCTCCATATGTATCATGTGTTATAATCCAAATAATATAGCTACACATTTCATATTCAGAGAAAATTCACATTTAGTTATCTATATCATATAGAAAAAAGATTTTACTTTTGATATTTTCCATCTTCTGGCACAAATTCATATTCTGTTCTGACAGTTCAGTAATAGCTGTGAGGCCAGATAAAACCTCCCCCACTGTATTCTCTCTTGTGTAAGTATTACAGCTAGAAATGAGAAATCTACACCTTTCATAAAGCACTGTATTCAGACACCTCAACTTTAGAAAAAGCATCCCTCAGGTCAAGGAGAAAAATAACATAATGGAAATTAAGAGAAAATAGAGCTATTAGCAATCTATTAACAGAGAAATAAAGTTGAGACAAGATAATGAGGATAATATTAACATGAAGATACTTTGGATTTTTTCTTATCAACCATACATTACTTTTTCCCCTAAGTGTTGCCTTAGTAGTCATTAAGTGGCCCTGACATAAGTGGATGGAACTAGAGACTCTCATACTGAGTGAAATGAGCCAGAAAGACAAAGACAAATACCATATGATCTCACTTATAACTGGAATCTAATACCCAGCACAAATGAACATCTCCTCAGAAAAGAAAATCATAGACTTGGAGAAAAGACTTGCGGCTGCCTGATGGGAGAGGGAGGGAGTGGGAGCGATCGGGAGTTTGGGATTAGCAGACACAACTTAGAATAGATTTATAAGGAGATCCTTCTGAGTAGCATTGAGAACTTTGTCTAGATATTCATGTTGCAACAGAACAAAGGGTGGGGAAAAAATGTAATTGTAATGTATACATGTAAGTATAACTTGATCCCCTTGCTGTACAGTGGGAAAATAAAATTAAAAAAAAAGAGATTTACAAACATCTTTTATTACCTAAAAAAAAATCAGCATTGAGCTTCCTTTAATCTTTTCAACATTTTCCCCAAAGGAGTGCATGTCAGAGCTCCTCTGAGATCTTATCTATTTTGAATGTTTACAACATTAGCATTCATTTAAAAAATATAGTCTTTATAGGTAAAAGTGATTAATTGGAACTTTCTTTAATTTCAAATTATTTCTTTAACAATCTGGAGGTGATACATATCAATCCAGTATATTTCCTTTCAAATTGCATTTTCTAGATATGTTTGATATCAAATGATGTAAATCTTTAATCAAGTTTTTGCCTCCTATATGACAATTCATTGTTAGCTAGGAGCACTTTACTTTTAAAGGTCACATCATCTTCAAAATGGGCCAGTATTGTACTTACTACCTTATTCTGACAGGTCTTACCTGCATTTATTTGTTTTGCTCTGGAAAATATAACCCACAACTCATGTCATTGATGTGGATTAGTAGAAAGGAAGATGAAAAAGAAGAAAGGGAGTAATATCAAGGGGTTTCTGGTTTTATTTCTTTTCATTAAAATATGAATAAAATTATGCACCATACTATCAGTGCTACAATCATTTTAAAAATATATTTTGTTTCTAGACTCTTGACTTTTTATTTCACAACTGTATTTTAAATGAATATCCCTTTGTATTAAGGGATTGTATGACACTAAAATAAAGGATTAATTTAGAAGGAGGATTAATTTCTTAAATCCCAAAGTGCACTGCATGTATTTGTAATTGGCCAATCATTTTCAAAAACAGTAGAAATTCTCAAGTCTTATATAGTAATAGTTAAGTTGGATTAATAGTTATTGCTCAAATTAACATCACACTCTTAAATGGAATAAAAAATATCATCCTCTATTAGCTATATTATCTTTGGAATGTAAGTTACCTCTAATAGAAGATATTATAGTGTAAGGAATAAGCTTTTAAGGAGATAGATTTAATCATCATAGTACTTTTGGTAGTAATAATACCTCCTTAAATTTTATAAAACTTTAAAGACTTGAAATTTTTTAAAATGTATTTTATTGAGATGTAATTGACAAGTAACACTAAGTTTAAGGTATACAACTTATTGATTTGATGTAATTGCATATTACATTGTGATTACCACAATGTTGTTAGTAACAGCTCTATCAGGTCACATAATTATCATTTATTATTTTGTGAGAGCAATTAAGATCTAGCCTCTTAGCAACTTGAAGATTATATACAGTATTGTTGTCTATAATCACTACACTGTGCATAAGATTTCCAGGACTTATCTATGAGTTGCACATTTGTAACCTTAAACAACTTTCCCCAACTTACCTACTGCATGGCCCATGGAAATAATAATTCTACTGTTTTTCTGAATTCAGCTTTTTTTATTTCCATGATAAGTGATATAGTATTTGTCTTTATCTGTCTGACTTATCTCACATAGTACAGTTTGTCATGGTCCATCCATGTGGTCATAAATATCAGGATTTCCTTCTTTCTTATGGTTGATCATATTCTATTGTGTGAAGTGTGGGAAAGTATATAAAATCTTCCTTATCTATTCATCCACAGATGGACGTTTAGAATTGATCTGTATCTGTATCTTGGCTGTTGTGAAAAAATCCTGCAATAAACATAGGAGTGCACATATGCTTTTTATATCATGTTTTCCTTGTTTTGGATAAGCAAATGGTATTGGAATTGCTGGATTGTATGGTAGATAAATTTTTAATTTTTTGAGAAATCTCCATGTTGTTTTCCGCAATGACAGAAACAATTTGCATTCCTGCAAACAATGAACAAGTGTTCCCTTTTCTCAACATACTTGATGATACTTGTTTTCTCCTGTCTTCTTAACAATAGTCATTCTAACAGGTGTGAGATGATATTTCATTGTGGTTCTAATATGCATTTCCAATGAGTGATGTTGAGCATCTTTTTGGTACCTTTTTTCCATTTAGACGTCTTCTCTTGAAACATGTCTATTTAGTTTCTCTAATCATTTTATAATGGGATTTTTGTTGTTATTAAATCACATGAATTATTTATATGTTTTGGATATATCCCTTATCTGATAATTGGTTTGCAAATATTTTCTCCCATTTCATATGTTGCCTTTGTATTTTTTGATTGTTTCTTTTACTGTGAAGCGGCAATTTAGCTTAATATGGTGACACTTGTTAAGTTCTACTTTTGCTTCTTGTGCTTTTGTTGTCATATATAAAAAAATCATTGCCAAAACCAATGTCAGAGTTTCTTTCTTTCATTTTCTTCTGTTGGTTTTATGGTATAAAATCTTATGTTTAAGGCTTTAATTCATTTTGAGTTAATTTGTGTCTATAGTGTAAGCAATGGGTTCAATTTCATTTTTCTGCATTGAGTTATCCAGTTTTCCCAACATTTGTTGAAGACACTATCCAACCCCAATTAAATTTTCTTGGCTCCCTTGTGAAATATTAGTTGACTATAAAAGTGGGAGTTTACTTGTGGACTCTGTTTTTTTCCATTAGTCTATGTGTCTGTTCTTATGCCAGTACCATTATGTTTTTTTTTTATTATTACCCATTATGTTTTAATTACTAAAGCTGTGTAGTATAGTTTGAAATTAGGAAGCGTGATGCCTCCAGCATTTTTCTTCTCATGATTTATTTAACAATTTGATGACTTTTATTGTTTTATACAATTTTAGGATTGCTCTATTTCTGTGAAAAAAAAAACATTGGAATTTTTGATAGGACTTGTGTAGAATCTATGAATGGCTTGGTGTAGAACAGACATTTTTAAAATAATTATTCAGATCAATGAATGTGGATATTTTTCCATATTTTTGTGTCTTCTTCAATGTCTTTAATTTTTAATAACATTTATTTTATTTCTAATTTTATAAGCATTACATGTTCACTGAAGACAAATAGAAATACATAAACACATAAGTAAAAATTAGCAGTCACCCATAATCCCAGGCCCTGATATAATCATCATTAGTATTTTGAAGCATTTCCTCACAGTCTACATATTTTTTAATTGACATGTAATTGAGTTGCATTACTATATTAGTTCTGGATGCACACAATAGGCATTTGATATTTCTGTATATTACAAAATGAATACCATGATATGACTGGTTACCATCTATCATCATACAAATATATTATAATATATAGTTGATTATATTCCACATGCTATACATTTCATCCATGTGGCTCATTTATTTTGTAACTAGAAATTTATACTTCTTAGTCTCCCTTCTGTTTTTTTACTCATGTTCCAACATTTCTCCTCTAGGGTAACCACCCATTTGTTCTATGAGTCTGTTCAGTTTTGTTATATTCATTTCGTTGTTTTTTAGATTCTGCATGTAAGTGAAATCATATTGTATTTGACTTTCTTTGTCTGATTTATTTCGCTTAGCGTAATACTCCTAAGGTTCACCCATGTTATCACAAGGACAAGATTTCATTCTTTTTCATTATTGAGTAGCATTCTATTCTATATATATGTATTCTTTATATGTAGTCTATTTTACATATATATAAGACAACATATATATTTATATATAATCCACATATGTACACATCAATATATATAAAACTTATCTATATATAGATATATATACACACACACAACACAGCTTTAGCCATTTATATATTGATAGACACTTAAGTTGCCCCTATATCTTAGACATTATAAATAATGCTACAATGATCATACAGGCACATATATCTTTTTGAATTAATACTTTTGTTTTCTTTGGAAAAATACTCAGAAGTAGAATTACTAGATCAAGTTATGTTTTTAATTTTTTTCAGAAAACTCCATGCTGTTTTTTTTAAGTGGCTCTACCAATTTACATTCCCACCAACTATGAACCAGGGTTCCCTTTTCTCCACATATTCACCAACACTTGTTATTTTTTTGTCTTTGTGATAACAGCCATTCTTACAAGTATGAGGTAGTAGCTCATTGTGGGTTTGATTTTCATTTCCCTGGTGATTAATGATGTTGAACATCTTTATATGGGCCTGTTGGCTACCCACATATCTTCTTAGGAAAAGTATCTATTCATGCCCTCTGTCCATATTTAATTGGGTTGTTTATTGTTGTTGTTGTTTTAATGTTGAGTTGTATGAGATCTTTTTATATTTTGGATATTAACTCCTCATTAGATATATGGTTTGCAAATATCTTCTCAAATTCAGTAGATGCCCCTTTCATTTTGTTGAGAGTGTCCTTTGCTGTGCAAATGCTTTTCAGTTTGATATAGTCCAATTTGCCTATTTTGCTTTTGTTTTGCTAACCTGAGCAGACATACTCCCCAAATATTGCTAAAGCCAATGTCAAAGAATATATTACCTCTGTACTCTTCTGCTAGTTTTATGGTTGATTTCAAGTCTTCCATTTAAGTCTCTAATCCAGTTTGAGTTTATGTTTGTATACAGTGTGAGAAATTAGTCCAGTTTGATTATTTTACATCTAGCTCCAGTTTTCTCAACATCATTCGTTGAAGAGCTGGTATTCTATTCTATTCTATTCTATTCTATTCTATTCTATTCTATTCTATTCTATTCTATTCTATTCTATTCTATTCTATTCTATTAATTCTATTCTATTCTATTCTATTCATTTGTGCATCTTAAGTCATAGGTTAATTAGTGATAAAATTATTGTTCCATTTTTGGGCTCTCTAGTCTATTCCATTGCTCTCTGTATCTGCTTTTGTGCCAAGATCATACAAGTTTGATTACTGTAGTTTTGTAGCATAGTTTGACATCAGGGACCGTGATAACTACAGCCTTATTCTTCTTTCTCAAGATTCTTTGGCTATTTGAGATCTTTTGTTGGAGTTCCCTTCATGGCTCAGTGGTGTACAAATCTGACTAGTATGCATGAGGATATGAGTTTGATCCCTGTCCTCACTCAGTGGGTTAAGATTCAGCATTGCTGTGAGCTGTGGTATAGGTCACAATCATGCCTTGGAACTGGTGTTGCTGTGGCTGTGGCATAGGCTGGCAGCTGCAGCTCTGATTTGACCCCTAGTCTGGGAACTTGCCTATGCTATGGGTGCAGTCCCAAAAAGACAAAAAAAAAAAAGAAAGAGAGAGAGAGATATATTTTGTTTTTCCACATAAATTTTAGAATTATTTGTTCTAGTTTTGTGAAAAATGTCATTGGTATTTTGATAGAAATAACATTGAATCTGTAGATTGTCTTGGATAATATTGTCATTTTAACAATATTTATTCTTCCAGTCTGAGCACAGTATATATTTTGATTTGGTGTCATCTTCAATTTCTTTAATTGGCATCTTATAATTTTCTTAGTAGAGGTCCTTTACCTCCTTTGGTTAAGTTTATTCCTAGGTGTTTTCTAACTTTGGATATAATTGTAAATGAAATTGTTTTCTTAATTTCTCTCTCTCTGATAGTCCATTTTTACTGTACAGGAGCAACAGATTTCTGTATTTTAATTTTGTATCATGGAACTTTATTGAATTCATTGATGAATTCTAAAAGTTTTTCGGTAGTATATTTGGGATTTTCTGTATATACTGTTATGTCATCTGCAAACTGACAGTTTACTTCCTTTTTAATTTTGATGCCTTTTTCCTGTCTGATTGCTGTGGCTATGACTTCCAATACTATGTTGAATAAAAGTGGTGAGAATGTATATCCTTGTCTTGTCCTAAACTTAAGGAAATGCATTCATCTTATCACTATTGAGTATGATGTTAGCTGAGGGTATGTTGTAAGTGGCCTTTATTATGTTGAGGTATGTTCCCTTTATACCCACTTTGTTGATAGTTTTTGTTGTAAACAGATGTTGAATTTTATCAAATGTTTATCTGCATTTATTGAGATTATCTTATGGTTTCTGTTCTTCAATTTTTTATGTGGTATAGCACATTAATTGATTTGTGGATAATGAAGAATCCTTGCATCCCTGAGAGAAATTCTACTTCATGCTGCATGATCCATTTAATACATTGTTGAATTTAGTTTGCTAATAATTTGTTAAAGATATGTGTGTCTATATTGATTGTGGATGTTGGCTTATAATTCTCTCTTTTTTTTTTTTTTTTTTGGTGGTACCTTGATCTGGTTTTGGTATCAGGGTGATGCTTTTCTCCTAGAATGAGCTCAGAAATGCTCATCTTCTGAAATTTTGTGGTATAGTTTGAGAAGAATAAGTATTAACTCTTTTTGAATATTTGATAGAACTCACCTGTGAAGCTATCTTGTCCTGGATTTTTATTTCTTGAGAGCATTTTGATTGATCTTTCACTCTTTCAGTCTCTGTACTAGTGATTGGTCTATTCAGATTTTCTATTTCTTCAAAGATTAATACAAATCTTGAGAAGTTGTATGAATCTAAGAATTTGTCCATTTCTTTTTGGTGGTCCAATTTTGGGCCTAAAACTATTTATAATATTCTCTTATAATCCTTTGTGTTTCTGTGGTATGCGCTAATTTTTTTTTCTTTTGTTTCTGATTTTATTTATCAGAATCTTAATTCTTTATTTTCTTATTCAGTTTACCTATTGCCTTGCCAATTTAGTTTATTTTTTCAAAAACCTAACCATTAAATTCATTGATCTTTTCTATTGTCTTTAGTCTCTATTTCATGTATTTCTACTCTGGTCTTTATTTTTTCCTTTCTTCTACTAACTTTGGGCTTTGTTCTTATTTTCTCATTCTTTTGGGTATACAATTAGATTGTTTATTTGATTTTTTTTGTTTCTTGAGTTAGTCCTATATTGCTATAACCTTCCCTCTTAGTACCACTTTTGCTGGTTTCCACAAATTTTTAGTGGAGTGTATTTTTATTTTCATTTATTCTCAGATATTTATTTGTCCATATATTTCTTCACCGACTCAATAGATGTTCAATAACATGCTGTCCAGTCTCCTCATATTTAAGGTTTTTCCTACTTTCCTCTTGCAGTTGATTTCTAACTTTGTACCATAGTGGTCAGAAAAGATGCTTGATATGATTTCAATCTTCCTAAATTTATTGAGACTTGTTTAATGTCTCAGTGTATAGTCTGTCATTAAGAAAGTTTCATGTGCTCTTGAAAAAAATATGTATTCTACTGCATTTGAAAGGAATGTTCTGTACAAATCTATCACAGCCATCTGGCTTAATGTTTCATTTAAGGCCACTGTTTTTTTGTTAACTTTCTGTCCACATGATCTATCAGTTGATGTATGTTGGGTTGTAAAGTTCCCTACCTGTACTATGTTGCTATCAATGTCTTCCTTAGGCCTATTAATAATTATTTTATATAATTTTGTGTGCCTGTGTTACAAGTATATATAATAATATCTGTTATGTCTCGTGAATCCATGAATTGTCCCCTTTATAATTACTTACTATCCTATTGTCACTTGCTATCATTTTGGCTTGAAGTCTATTTCATCCGATAAGAGTAATAATACTCCTATTTTCTTTTGTCTGCCTTTTGCTTGAAGTATCATCTTCCATCCCTTCACTTTAGCCTCTGTTTTTCTTCAGAACTGAGAAGAGTCTCCTGGAGGCAGCGTGTAGTTGATTCTTGGTTCTTTTTTTTTGTTCTGTTTTTTTTTTATTTTATGATTTTCATTTTTTTTCTTTTTTTCAATTACTCAAATGAATTTATCACATCTGTAGTTGTATAATGATCATAACAATCTGATTTCACAGGATTTCCATCCCACAGCCCAAGCACAGCCCCCCACCCTCCAAACTGTCTCCTCCAGAGACCATAAGTTTTTGTTTTTAAATCTATCCAGTCATTCAGTCTTTTGATTGATGAATTCAATCCATTTTCACTTCTGGCGATTAATTTATAGATAAAGATTTGGTACTAACCTTTTCTCTTTTGTTTTATGGTTTTTCTGTATCTCTATTTTTTTCTTTTTCCTTGTGTTTCTTACTGGAATTTTGGTTTGATGGTTTTCTATGATGTTTTCACAGTTTCCAGTATTTTTTTTTGTTTCGTATCTGTGCTCTAGATTTATGCTTTGGTGTTTGTGTAAAACATCTCATAGATAAAGTAGTCATTTTTCTGCTAATAACATCTTATCTTCACTTACCTAATGAGTTCCAGTTTTTTTGTTTTTGTTTTGTTTTGTTTTGTTTTGTTTTTGCCATTTCTTGGGCTGCTCCTGCGGCATATGGGAGGTTCCCAGTCTAGGGGTCCAATTGGAGCTGTAGCTACCAGCCTACGCCAGAGCCACAGCAACACGGGATCCGAGCCGCGTCTGCAACCTACACCACAGCTCACAGCAACACCAGATCCTTAACCCACTGAGAAAGGCCAGGGATCGAACCCACAACCTCATGGTTCCTAGTCGGATTCATTAACCACTGCACCACAATGGGAACTCCCCAGTATTTTTTTTGTTTCATATCTGTGCTCTAGATTTATACCATGGTGTTTGTATAAAACATCTCATAGATAAAGTAGTAATTTTTCTGCTAATAACATCTTATCTTCATTTACCTAATGAGTTCCATTATTTTCCTCTTCCTTTTGGTATTTTTAATGTCTCAAATTATCCCTTTTTATATTGTGATTTTGTTACCAAATTTACATAGGTATAGTTATTTTTTCTACTTTTTAAAATTTTTATACTTTGTGCTATAATAAAGTATTTTGAAACTTATTTTCACACAGAATTGCAATTTTCCGATTCTGTTTATCAACTTATTCAAAGGTTTGTGTACTTTTGCCTTTTTTTTCTATTAAAAGAGATCCTTTCAACATTTCTTATAAGGCAAGTGTTCATGAACTCCTTCAAGTTTTTTTGTCTGGCAAAGTTTTTAATTATTCTTCATATCGGAATAATAATTTTGCTGAATACTTCAGTCTTAGGTAACAGTTTTTAATCTTTCAGTATTTTTAGAATGTCATTCCACTCCCTCCTAGCCTGTAGTGTTTCTGCTGAGAAATCTATTGGTAGTCTAATAGAAGTTCCTTTCTATGTTTCCTTCCTCTTCTCCCTTGCTGCTTTTAAAATTATTTATTTGTCATTGACTTTTGATATTTTTAATATAATGTATCTTGGAGAAAGTCTTTTTTCATTGATGTAATTAGGTGTTCTCTTAGCTTCATGAATTTATATAGCCCATCCCTTCCTCAGGTTTGGCATGTTCTTAGCTATTATTTATTTAAATAAACTCTCTACTCCCTTCTCCCTTTCTTCTCCTTCTGGAATACCTATTTCTATAATGTCCACCATCCTACAAGTGTTGGATAGCTCTTGTAGAATTTAATCATTTTTAAATGTTATTTATTTTGTACCTTCTACTTGTACCATTTCTAGATTTCTGTCTTTGAGCTTGATGTTTCTGTCTTCCATATAGTCTTCTCTATATCCAATATTTTTCCAATGCATTTTTCATTTATTGAAGTTTTCATCTTCAGAATTTCTGTTTGGTTATTTTTAGAGTTTCAGTCACTTTGGTAAAGTATGCCTCCTCTTCACTGATTTTACTCCTGAGCTCATTTAACTTGTTTTCTGAGTTTTCTCATAGTTTATTGAGTTTCTTCATAACAGCTATTTTGAATTCTCCATCTGTTAAATGAAGTATTTTATAACTTTAAGTGATTTCTGAAGAACTCACTTTCCTTTCAGGGCACAGTGTTACTGCTGTTCTTCATGGTTCTTGGTGACTTTCTCCTTTCCTGGTTCATTTGAAGTAAAAAACACCTTTTTACTTGATTCTACTGATTCAACAGGTTAGAAATTATAGGTCTATCTTTTGTTTTTTAGTAATGTTAGAGCACAAGTTTTTGGTTTCTTTTATTTTTGCTATCTCTAGTTATACTTGGGAATCTGCACTTTCTACCCTTCCATTTCCTCTGTCAGAGGTATCATCCTATGCCTTTGTTATAGCTTCATGTGCCACTGGGGTCAGTGGTGCCTTGTTTTTGCCATGTCTCTGGTATCACCACTTGGTTCACAGGGTTGGTGGGCTCTTCTTTTGCATCTGACATCCCCATCACAAACTCTCCCCCTGCAGGTGGAAGGGGGGTTGCATAGGTACCTCTACCATGTCCAGTGTTGTAAGGATTGTAGGCTCTACCACTATGGGTAGGGGAGAAGGATGCCAGAATTGTGGGAACCTCAGCAGTTGGATGGACAGAATCCCAAATTAATGGAAGAATTCTTAAGATTTTATGTCTTCTCTGGTTCTTATGACTCACGATGGTGGCTAATGGAAACATCTCTTTTGTTTTTGAGAGGTGGTTCTATAGGTCAAATTTGTGGTTTCTCACTTGCCCACATATCCTGACCTGTTTTCTGAGTGTATTCCCTATCTACTGATTCTTACTCTTGCAGCCACAATTGGGAATGTGCATAAAGAGCCAACCTCAGATTAAGGAGAAGTGTAGTTTAGCTCTTGGAACTTTGGTGGTACGCCTGGACCTAGAAGGAAAATACCCTGTGTAGTACTCTTATAGGCTCATGATTGGACTTCCTGTTGAGCACTTATCAGGAACTGTGTCCCTTCAATACATTTTGATGTTCTTATTTGTGTATTTCCTCATCTTCTGTGTCTGCCAGTCATGGAGGTCCCACCTCAGTACCTTGGGTGGTGCTGGAAAGAAAAAGGGTTCCTCCTACTTTGTCCCATACCACTGAAGTAGCCAGGCACTAACTCACTGCTCTCCTTTTCCCCAGCAGGAAAGATAGCTGCTACTGATAGTTCAGCTTCATGTAATTTTGCCTTGGTTGGGTGAAGAGTGGCACTGGTAAAATTCTTGTAGTCATCTCTGCTGCATCCAAACTTCTGAATTTCCCAAAAGGAAGACAGGAATTCTGCAAATTCTTTTTATTTGGCATCTGCTCAGGCCAGTACTCTCCCTGGCCATGGCAAGAAGGTTGGAGTAACTTAGCTACTAGTCTTGTTCCAAAGCTCATAATGAGTTTTTTCTGCCTATTACTGGATACACGGATAGGCACAAGTAGATAAGACTACTTTTGGATCCCTT
This sequence comes from Phacochoerus africanus, assembly GCF_016906955.1. Classification (NCBI taxonomy): domain Eukaryota; kingdom Metazoa; phylum Chordata; class Mammalia; order Artiodactyla; family Suidae; genus Phacochoerus; species Phacochoerus africanus. The sequence goes on along the minus strand of NC_062560.1, from coordinate 81,047,601 downwards.
GACATATGGTGTTGGATCTAATAGCTACCATAAAGGTATTCTGGTTAATTGGAGAATGTCTAATTCTTTGTTGAATAGGGGAACAGAAAAGAGGAATGCCTTATGCCACCATGATGTTGGTGTCACTCTCATAGTCTCAAAACTCTTTTTTTTGCATTATATTATTTGATCTTTGAAATAGCTCTATAAAGGCAAAAAGGCTGTGTTGTTTCTACTCTTACATATGATGTAAGGAGTCTTTAGAAATTTGACAATTATTTCCTGATATGACTTTTCTGGAGTCTCACGCACAGTAACTTGGAACTAGAACTAGAGCCCATATGTTCAAAGCAATATATTTCACTTCAAATGTTATTTACTATATGTGTAAGGAGTTCCCTGGTGGCCTAGCAGTTAAGGATATCTGCTGTGCTTCAGGTTCATTACTGGCTAGGGAACTTCTGCATATTGTGTGCCCAGATTAAAAAAAAGATATATAATAATTTAGTGTTTTATCTATTTATGAATAAAAATTTATTCATAAAAAAGTATTTTATAAAGTAATAGAAGGAAGATTTATTTGTTTTCCTAAGGAACTTCCCCAATTTCCCCCAAGATAAATATATTAGATTTTAAAACTTCAAGTTTCTTTTTGCTCAGATCTTGAGTTAAATATGGTCAAATGATGAGGTGAACATAAGCTCTGGATTTCCCAGGATAGGTCTTGATTTTTATCTGTTTCACTTATTTAATTATTAACAGTACTCCTTCAGTTTAGAAAGTGTTTCAATTTTGATAAGAAATTAGCCAGTTATTCTATAATTATCAGAAAATTCTTTTTTTTTTTGGTCTTTTTAGGGCCACGCCTGTGACATATGGATGTTCCCAGGCTAGGGGTCAAATTGGAGCTGCAGGTGCTGACCTGTTCCAAAGCCACAGCAATGCCATATTGCAGCAATACCTGTGACCTATACCACAGGCCAAAGCAATGCTAAATCCTTAACCCACTGAGTGATACCAGGGATCAAACCCACATCCTCATGGATACTAGTTGGGTTCGTTACTGCTGAGCCACAGTGGGAACTCACAGAAAAATCTCTTGCTCTGGTGCGAATAATCTAAAATTAATCTTGATGCCCAAAAGTCAACAGTCTGCTCAAAGTAGGAGCTAGATACTATATTTCTATAAATATCTAATCTTCTCTTCCTCTTCATTATCCTCCTTCACTTATATTATAATTTCACTTTTTCACTCCCCTTTCCAGAATTTTGTCAGTTTGACTATGAAGCACATCACTGCAGTACAGCCTTGCCTCTCTGACACAAGATAGAGCTTTTATCATGCCTAGTGGCCCAATCCATACATGTTTTGTGTGGTATGTTGATTAAACTATATGAATAGCCCTCTAATTGTCTTCCTTTCCACTAATTTCTCCCTCATATCAATTCAAATCCATAGCACCATTGTTCTTATGATTCTTAAACACCTCATCAAATACCCTCATGCTTGAAATAGTGAATGATTCTAAATTGCATTCATATGAATTCTAAAATGTCTTTCTGATTCAACCTCTGCTTGCATTTTAAAATTATTTTTTGTTCACCCCATCTCCACTCTGATTCAATATTCTTTTATATCACCACACATATAATCTTAATTATAATCTCAAAAGATAAAAACTGTTATTGCTACATTACAGATAAGGACATTTAAAGTTTATACATGTCATATCCAAGTTGATAAACAAAAGCCCTCGTAGTTAATATAGCAGATTTGATCCCTTATCTGCCCAATTCTAAACCTCTGCTCTTTCCTTTAATCCATGCTTTACATATTGCCTCATGGAAAAATATTACCAAAGAAGAGATAAGATGGTATAGCAGAAGGACTCGAGTTTAACTCCTCTCACAAAAACACCAAAATCACAACTAACTGGTGAACAACCAGCAAAAATGACTGGAACTTTCCAAAAAATATGTTATATATGCAAAGACAAAGAAGAAGCCACATCAAGAGAGTCAGAAGGGGCTTTCACAATATCCATTACATGCTGAGGGTGTAACCCAAGAACTGGAAAATAGTTATAACACAGAGGTTCTCCAACATAAGTGATATTTCTGAGTGTCATGTCAGGCTCCCAACCATAGAGGTCTGCCATTGGGACATTCCCACATAAAAATAGCCCTCTAAACCAGAGGGTTATAATCAAGAGGAAGAGCCCTCAGAACATTTGTCTTCAAAAGCAAGTGGGATTTGAGTTCAGGAATTCCATAGGACTTGGAGAGACAGAAACTCTACTTTTGGAGGGTGCACACTAGGTTTCTTGTGCATGGGACACAGCACAAGGCAGTAACTCCATAGGAACCTGAGCTAGACCTATCTATGGGTCTTGGAAATTCTACTGAGGAAGGGGCTTTCAGTGTGGTTCATTGTGGAGGCAAGGACACTGATGACAGAGGCCCTAGGGAATGTTCATTAGTATAAGCTCTATCAGAGTTTGCCATCTTGGCACTGAAACCTGAACCCACCAACAAGCTGCAGGCTCAAGTTCTGTCATGCCTCAGGCCAAACAACTAATGGGGTGGGAACACAGTCCTACCCTTCAGCAGACAGGCTGCCTAAAATTATCCTGAGCCTACCATTACTTCTAAACACACCTCTTGACATGGCTCTGCCCAATGGGGGGACAAGAAACAGCTCCACTTACCAGTGGGCAAGCACCAGTCCTTCCACCAGGAAGCCTGTGCAAGCCCCTAGGCCAACTTTACCCACCATGGGACAGACACCAGATGCAAGAGGAACTATGATCCTGTAGCCTGATTAAAAGAGACCACAAACACAGAAAGTTAAATAATATGAGGTGCAGAGAAGTATATTCAAGATGAAGGAACAAGATAAAACCCCAGAAGAAAAATTAAGTGAAGCAGGGAATTCAGAGCATTGATAGTGAAGATGATCCAAGATCTTAGAAAAAATAATGGAAGGAAAGGCAGAGAAAATACCAAAAAAATTAACAAAAAGCTAGAAGATTTAAAGAAAAAACAGAGATGAACAATACAATAATTAAAATGAAAAATGCACTAGAATGTACCAATAGCAGAACAACTGAGGCAGAAGAATGAGTAAGTGAGCTGGAAGGCAGAGTGGTGGAAAACCTGTCACAGAAAAAAAATAAAGAAAAAAAATGAAAAGAAATGAGGAAAGTCTCAGAGATCACTGGGACAACATGAAATGCATCAACATTCACATTTTAGGGGTCCAGATGGAGAAGAGAAAGAGAAAGGCTCTGATAAACTATTTGAAGAGCTAGCAACCAAAAACTTCCCTAACACTTAAGTCCAGGAAGCACAAAGTCTCATACAGTCTAAACCCAAGGAGGAAAATGTCAAAATACATCTAGATAAAATTGACAAAGAGAAAATATTAAAAGCAGCAGGGGAAAAGCAACAAATAATATAAAGGAATTTCCTCAAAATTATCAACAAATTTGTTAGCAGATACTCTGCAGGCCAAAAGGGAATGGCATGATATATCTAAAGTTATGAAAGGGAAAACCTACAACCAAGAATCCTCTACACAGAAAGGCTCTCATTCAGACTTGATGAAGAAATCAAAAGCTTTACAGACAAGCAAATCTAAGAGAATTCGGCACCACCAAACAAGCTTTACAACAATGCTACAGGAAATTCTCTAGGTAAAAGAAAAAAATCACAACTAAAAACAAAAAAAAAAATATGAATGGGAAATCTTGGTGATAAAGACAAATGAAACTTTTTACAGAAAAGAAACAAACTTATGGGCTTGGAGAACAGACTTGTGGTTGCTGAGGGGGAGGGGAAAGGGAGGGGAGGGAGTGGGATGGCCTGGGAGTTAGGGGTTAGCAGGTGAAAACTATTGCATTTGGAGTGGATAAGCAATGAGATCCTGCTCTATAGCATAGGGAAATATATCTAGTCACTTGTGATGGAACATGATGGAGGATAATGTGAGAAAAAAATGTGTGTATGTATATATATGTATGTATGACTGGATCACTTTGCTATACAGCAGAAATTGATAGAACAAGGTAAATAAACTATAATGGAAAAATACAAACCTAAATATGAAAAAAAGACAAACATATAGTAAATGTAAGACATCATCCACACACAAGTATGATTTCAAAACCAGCAACGGCGAGGAGAGTACAAATGTAGCATGTTGGAATTTCATTTGAAGTTAAGAAATTAACAACTTAAAATAATCATGTATTTATATGGACTGCTGTACTAAAACTTCATGGTGATCACAAACCAAAAATTTACAATACATACACATACAAAAAAGAAAAAAACAATCTAAACACAACATAAAATCACAAGGGAAGAGAAAAAAAAGGGAAAGAGAAGACAAAAGACCTACAAAAACAAGTTCCAAACTACATAAGAAAATGGCAAAAATAACACATATTGATATTATCTTAAATGTAAATGGATTAAATGCTCCAACCAAAAGACGTAGAGAGGCTGATTGGATACTAAAGTAAGACCTGTATATGTGCTGTCTACAAGAGACTCATTTCAGATCTAGGGACACAGACTGGAAGTGAGAGGGTAGAATAAGGTAGTCCATGATCACCCCATTATGGGCAGGGGCATGGGTAGTTTTCTAGGTGCTGGAGTAGAAACCTTGAAGTTCATGTTCAATCTTGTTTAATTCCCACAAATTATGCACTCTCTCCATTCACAGCAATGGTACATTTGCCCTAGAGGTGAGCAGTACTAAATCCAGAAAGGCTGGAGTGAGTACCCAGTACAGGCTGGGACTCCTGCTCTGATGGTCCTGGCACACCCATAAGAGTTCAAGACAGCTCCTAATCCATTAACACCTGTCAAGGCTGCCCTTATTCCATTAAGATGCAGTGCCAGGTTTGAGCAGTCTTTATGTCCCCCAAGTGCTTACTTTGCACATCCATGGCAGCTTTTGTCCTAGTAGGGAGCTACTCTTGAGCTAAAGGTGCCAGGGATCAAACTAGAGCAGTGGCAGGGAAACCAGCAAGATCCCTGGGCACTTTCAATCTGCTTCTTCTGCCTTGTTTCCAGGAGTGAGCAAGTGAGTGCACACTCTTCACAAATAGAGTCTAGGTTTCTTACAGCACTCCTCTAAGTTCCGCTGTTGTTCTAACCAGCTAAGGGGAACTCATCTTCGGTATTGGAATCCCAGGGCTGGAGTGCCCAATGTGTTCTTTGAACTCCTCATTCCACAAGGAGGATCTCCAAGCCCATGATATCCCCCTTCTCTTTTGACCTGATCACTTCTCTTTCTCTCCTACCTTACTCCCTATGGATCATTCTTTATAGCCTTAATTGTAGAAGAGTTTTCTGACAGTTCCCAATTAATTTTCAGTGATAATTGCTCCAAATGTAGATATATTTTTGATGTGTTTGTGATAGGAGGTGAGCTCAGTGCCCTTTTAATATGCCATCTTGATCTCCTCCTCAAAATGAAGTGATTTTTGAAACATTGGTTTAATTAAGTCTACATCTTAAATTATTGAACCAAGAATTATCATTTAGCAATAGATATTATTCATTTGAACATAATGTAGAGTTATGTGTTAAATACACTACCTGTCAAATAGAGAATTAATTTTTTATAATAAGGACTGTCAAAAGAGAAAGTAATATATTTTATAAGAATATTTTCAAAAAATCAGGATAAAATGGAAAAAATATACAGGAAATATCTATTCTGATGAAATGATAGGATTCTTGTTATACTAAAGTAAAATATCATGTACATTCTACTCTGGAATGATGTTATAAAAAGATACAGCATTTTGTGCACTTCCCTAATATTTATTGTAAAATAATTTTCTGATAATTTTATAATATATTTTAGTCATTCTTCAACTGCTACCCAGTGGAAATGTAAAATAATTGAAATTAAATTGCCAGAAAAGTGTAGACTAGACTTCTAGAATAGTTACATTGGCGATTATATGAGCCACTGAAAAATACACTTGGATTACTAAACATTTCCTTCAAGCAATTTGAGTCACCAAAATAACTCAAAAGTTCCATTTTATTAAGTGGTAAGTAGTTGAACGTTTATGGGAAACAAAAGCATTTTTTTTTATCTTTTCTCATTAACAATTATAATCTGATGGGAAAGGCACTTAAATATATTAAACATATTTTATACTGAAAATAAATTAATATTAGACTTTCAACTAAGACAGATATATTGCCTTGAGCCAGGGAGCGTGTAGAATAAAGTTTCTGAAACTCTATTAAACAGAAGTCTGGGTTTGGCTTCTTTAGGCCAATAGTCATTTGAATCCAAGTTAAAGCCTGAATTAAAGATGAGCAACTTGAGATAGAACTGGCAACTCATCATTTTAGGTAATTGCTGTAATTGGCAAGTACAGTAAAGGAATATCGGCTACTTCAATTTCAAAAGATTATGTTGTAGATAGCCTAAGTAAAGAAAGAAGAGATGATAAATTTCCTAAATTCTGAATTTCAGAGAATATTGTCAGGGAAAATATGTTTTAGATATTTGGCAGGGGATATCTAGCCTAGATCCTAAATGGGAAATCATTTCACAGAAGCAGATGCTTTATGATTCTCTTGGTGATATGTGCTTTTACTCTCTCTGTTTAGAGTTTAGGAAGTAATATGATCCAGGAAAACTTACATCAAGGCTACGAGAAGCCATGGAAAGACATTTTGAGGAACTAAGAGGCAGAAAAATTGGTCCCAGTTGAATTGCTATGAAATTAATGAAAGAAACATGCTGTGAAATTAATGAAAGAAACAAGTTGCAATGTTAATTTGACCTAATTCTAAGTAAACAGGTAGTACTCAAGTTGATTTGTTGCTTTTGCTAAACTAACTGTTCCAAGCTCAGTTGAGACAGACTTGAGATAATTTCAGCAGCTATAAACTCCTCCACATCAGTGCTTCAGCTGTTCATATCTTATATTTATCTATAGTCACATGGTAGCGTTAAATATAAATGCCAAGCTAACAGTTGCAATGTTTATAATTTTCTAATATGATTAATATTGCATTACATTATTTGGAATATTTTAAATATGTCTATGATATAATAATTTGGAAATAGAGAAGAGAAATGAAAGGGGTTTATCACTGAAACAATCTTATCCATGTTATCCAAGAATTACAAGAATAGAGACCTGGGTGAGGAAAAACAAAATGTTTTTATTCAGTTTGTTAGGACTGCAGATGGGAAGCGCAAGTCCAAGAAAGCACTTGAATTGTGTTCTGCTAGACTACAATATGGAAGAAGTTTATAAAGGCAAAAAATTACAAAGTTGTATAAATTGTCAAGACTTAGGATTGGAGCTGGCAAGAAATAAGGGTGCTTGGCTCCTTGGCTCCATTTCGGGTTCCTGAACCAGTTTTATTTCATTTAAATTTTTTAATGATCTTAAATATGTCATCACCTCGAATATTTTAAAATACATGTTGTTATTCAGGCCATAACTTATTCCCATTTATTATGAAAAATAATTTAATGTATCTTAATAGTAAGGAAAATTGAAATCCAAATCAACCCCATAATTTGATTCCTTATGGTAGTAAAGTCTATAGAATTTCTTTATGAGGTCACTGGCCTCACATTTTATCCATATACATGTATTGCACAAATGAATCAATCAGCTAGATATATTGAGTACAAACTTTTTGATGGATACAGTAAGTGATTAAAGAAAGCTCTCATGGAAACTAAAATCTAAGTGGAGTACAAAAACTAAATTATGTGACATGATTAGAGATTAAGGAATTACTAAACTTTATGGCTTTGACTACTATTAACTCTCTAAAAGTCAAGGACTATGACTTCCTTTTTCCCACTGTCTCCCTAGTAGGAACATAATGCCTGGAAAATATTATTCACTCAATGAATATTTTTAATAAATGCATAGATACATAATAAATGAATATGTTCATTTAGACTTTCTTGTCACTTAAAATCTCTATTTCTTCACCATATAAATGAGACTTCTGTGCTGTTATTATCTATGTTGTGTCTCATTCACACCATTGTTGAAGAAAGGATTTCTGCCCTAGAGTTATCAGGATGACCAGATGTAAAAATGTTAGAACCTGGACAAATGTACTGACAGCAATTTATTAGTTACATATATTCACAGTCCAAATGGTGGTTGTACTCAGGATCAGAGTGTACCATCGGAGTTTGTTGTAGGCAGGCTTCATAGTATCAAGAAGATAAGGTGTCCCCTGGCTCTCCCTAAAAGATGTGATTGGCTTGTTGAATTACATGGGATGGCAAGGGACTGAGACCCACTACTCAGGGACAAGCTGGAAATGAATTTAGTCCTTTTGATAAGAAGTGTCATTTAACTAAGGAATCTTACCTGTGGGAGGAGAGTTGGGAGAGGATAGCTTGTAGTTAGGGCATTTGAGGCCCTCCTGATTTACCCCTGATATAATGGAAGCACATATTGAACCTTGATTTTAGGCCTTGCACCAGTCTATCTCTCAGCTTAAATGAAGAGTTGTCAATGTTGCTTTCTTACCTGAGGTGTCTCCAGCCTAACAAGGAGATATTTCTCTAATAATTTTTGTTATTAAAATAGGCTTATTGGAGTTCTCTGGTGGCTCGTCTAGTTAAGGATCTGGCATTGTCACTTCTGTGACTGGTTACAGCTCTAGTCTGGGTTCAATCCCTGGCCCTGAAACTTCAGCATGCCAGTTGGTATGGCCAAAAAAAATGGGTTTATGGCTATTTACTGAGGTGAGAGAATAATATTTGCATATTTGACTTTCCATGTATTTCTATCAGAGAAAAGATGTTTACCTCACTCTACTTAGGTCTTTAATTATCTTATGGCTATAACCAGGAGTAGTATATGACTTAAAAACTTGTAGAGCTTTTTTATTATTATTATTACTAAATGAATTTATCACATCTGTAGTTGTATAATGATAATAACAATCCAATTTCACAGGATAATAAATAATAATAATAATAATAATATCTTGTAGAGGTCTTGTTACCATACTAACTGCCTTCTGAATCTGGCTCCATTATAGAGAGTAATTTCATCACCTTGCCAAAATGAGGATAGCTGGGAGTTAACAGAATTCATATCTATTTTTTATCAAGTTTTGTACCACTGGAGAAAGGAATCTAACTAAACTGAACCTCAGACAAGATTGGAATAATACTTCATAAAGTTATTCTGAAAATTAAATAATTTAAAATACTTGAAGTGTTTAGCCAGGATCCACTGTACTGGAATTGCTCACTAAATGTTAATCCTCTATAGACACATAATTCCAATGCTGTTTAGAAGATTCTTGCATGAAATTAAGCTACCTTTTTCTTTCTGAAATATCTCATCTGCTTTCTCATTAACAATGTATATAGATCCTACACTCATATTTTATATGATGAACTTACCATTCCAGAATTGAATGCTCTCTAGCTATAAATACTGACATGTTCCCAAGCCCTCTGTCATAGAAAAAGAGAATAAATATATGGTTCACATGAAGGCCAAGTTGTAACTTTTTCTCCTGATTTGTAAAAGTATAGTTAGATGTTTTAAGACCCATTACAAAACATATCCATTTTCTTACTTTCCTTCCAATCATTCTCTTCTACTATACCAGGCTTTTCCTCAGGCTTTTTCCTCAGGCTTACTTAACTGTGGCTGTGTTTAGACCTATTCTTTGACTTTATGAGATGCTTAAAGTGTAATTGCAAGATTCCATTTGAGACGAAATTGTTCCAGATCCAAGTTTAGCTTTTGATTATCATATAATACTAAGGACATATTTTTTTAAAATAAGATTGTCATCAATAATCATGACTTTAATGAAAAAGAGCAATGAGGCAGTTCTACAAGGCTATCATGTTATTTCCAGCACTGTTTCTTTTAAGAAAGCTATAGCTGTAAAGGTTATAGTTGAACAATTACAAAATTTTCAGTTAAAACTCAAAATATATGAATTAAATATGATTTTAGTGAAATTATGTGGCATTTTTTAAAGTAGTGTAAAAGTCTTCATTGCCCTATGTTTATATATGATGCTGAAAAACCTACCTTGACTACTGACGTTTCATCTTTTTTTTTTTTTTTTTGTATTTTCTAGGGCCGCACCCACAGCATATGGAGGTTCCCAGGCTAGGGGTCTAATTTGAGCTGTAGCCACTGGCCACAGCAATGCCAGATCTGAGCTGTGTCGGCGACCTACACCACAGCTCACAGCAACGCCAGATCCCTAACCCATTGAGCAAGGCCAGGGATCGAACCTGCAACCTCATGGTTCCTAGTCGGATTTGCTAACCACTGAGCCATGACAGGAATTCCTGATGTTTCATCTTTACTACAAAGTTACTCATGAAAAACTATCATTGCATTCTGTAGTAATAGTCCAAAGCAATATTGTAACTTGAAGATACTGTAGCAGTCCTCACTTTTACAGACAATTACTGCATAATTGAATCATCTGCATTACAAGCAAAGTGTGACTAGCCTAAATGAAAGCTAAACGTTCATGTCATGATTTTATTAACCACTTATACTAATTATTGATTCCAAGGTACCAGTTTTGAAAGATGTGAGGAAACACTATAACATATATTTTTTCTTTTTTCCAGATGAATTACATAAATATTATCAATGAGTCATTTTAAAACCACATTCTAATATTAATTTAATTGGTGACACAAAACTCAGGAATCATCAAGATATGTGTGATTCATATTTTAAAAGATTAATAGACTGTATTGCAATGCAGAATTTTTTTCTCAGATTTTATAAGAGCCAGCAAGCCTAAATTAGTATAAAATTTACTGAAAAATGTTCAAATCAGTGGCAATTGCAAAGAAACCATGTTATGATATTTTTTCTTTTCTTTTTTTCTTTCTTTCTTTTTTTTTTTTTTTGCCTGCCCTGGGGCATATGGAGTTCCTAGACCAGGGATCAGACCCAAGTTGCAGTTACAGTAGTAACCTATGCCACAGCTGTAACAACACTGGATCTTTAACCCACTGTGCCAGAACAGGGATAGAACCTGCGTCTTATCACTCCAGAGACACTGCCGATCCTACTGTGCCACAGCAAGAACTTTGTTATTTCTTATCAGAGACATCATGTGCAACATTCTTTATATCTTTAATTCTGTGTATGAAATTGTTTAACCTAAGGGAAAATTACAAAAGATAACAAACACGTATCTCTGCAATTACTTTAAAATATAAATATTTTTCCATTTTTGTTTCAGATTTCTTTGAGATTTAAGGAAATAAGCTAGCACAGTACTTCTAAAGACCCATACCCCCAACATTCTCACTTCTTTCCTTCCACAACCATTTATCTTGAATGTGGTATATATTATTCTAATGGATACATGGTTATATTTCTGTGTGTATTCTTCATACTTTTACTCTAGATGTGTTTGTATGTAAGTGTGTGACTTGTGAAATCAAACACTTATATTATTTTAAATGGAAAACAGTATTTTCCCAATTCATTAAAAAAAAAACTCAACCAATTTTTCTAGCCATCATTAAAACATTTAAATGCCTATATAACAATTCAGTATTTCCTATTGTGGCTCAGCAGGTTAAAAACCCAAAATAGTGTCTGCGCAGATGCGGGTACATTCCCTGGCCTTGCTCATTAGGTTGAGGATCTGTTGTTGCCATAAGCTGGCTGCAGAAGTGGCTGTGATTCATTGTTGCTGTGGCTAGGCATTGGTCTGCAGTTGCAACTCTGATTTGACTCCTGGCCTGGGAACTTCCATATGCTACAGGTGTGGGCTTAAAAAGAAAAAAAAATCTACGTGATATAAAGCAATCACAACAGAAATTATCTAATTATTTGATGCTTAGCCAACTGTTTAGTTAGTATGTGATGTGTGTGTGCAGTTAATCAATAATGATATGGAATATCAGATGTAAATTAAATTGTCCTTTCACATTGAAACAAATGGGATATAATATGTTGAAAGCCTAAAAAATAATTTCTAAATTAAAAGTGTAATTGTAGTGACCACAAGATCTTGGAAAAAGTGAAGACTTGGGTTTATAAGAGCCAAAATGTCAGGGAAAGTTTGAGGAAAATAATTGTGATAACACACAACACATTTAAACTGTGTGAGCGCAGACATAATCTCATTTGTGCAAGAGCTGCAATACAACTGTACAATCTCAATGATACTCATGTACAACTTAAATGTTTTCACCAGTAACCATGGAATGATATGATGGATTATTTCTTAATTTAGATAATGAATTTAGGAAAATATTACAAGTTGTTACAGTGAATATTTGAATAGTGAAATTTTGAAGATAAAGAGATATCTGTGCATGTAGAAAGCTATGAACAGCGCTAAGTATATCTATGTATACTATCTGAATATATCTGTGCCTAAAATATTTTTGTTAATATAATAAATGCTTTGAGTGTCTTTATAAAATTTAAATAAATGATATCACAGCACAAAAAAATGTACAAAACTTCTAAATATGTGAAAAAATAAGTCTCAAAAGATATTATTTTATTACCTATTTTTAAAAACTTAAAATTTAAACTAAAGGATATTATATAAATGCAAAAAAAAACTCTATAAAAATAAAAAGAAAGAAATGCCAAACATGGATTTCAGGCTTATAGTTATCTTACAATGATTTGAAAGATGCTCTGGGACCATGGATGAAGGTTTTTTCAAAGTATCAGATTTTGATGTTGGTAGGTGGGTAGATTGGTGCTTATTGTGTTATTTTTTCCCCCTTTGTTTTCCCTGCAACATATGGAAGTTCCTGGGCTAGGGGTTGGATTGGAGCTGCAACTATGGCCTATGGCGCAACCATGGCAAAACCTGCTCTGAGCAACACCAGATCCATAACCCACTGAGTAAGGCCAGGGATCAAATCCACACCCTTATGGACACTATTTCAGGTTCTCAACCTGCTGAACCAGAGTGGGATATCCTGCTTATTGCATTCCTAAAAGATAGTATGAAAAAAAGAATGTACATGTACTGGGTCACTTTGCTGTACAACAGAGACTGAAGGAACACTGTAAATTGGCTATACTTTAATTTTAAAAAATTAAAAAATAAAAAAAAAATTTGAAAGGGTGAAGAAATAAAAAAGAGACAATCCATGAACCTGTGATGAGAAAGTGTAATGAACCAAGAATTTTGATTCTAATTGTCTGCCTCTAAGGTAGAAATAAGGAATCAAAATAAAGAGAAAGGAAGGACACAATGAAAAAAAGAGAAGAGAGAAGAATCTCACCATCGATGAGAGTTATCAGGTATATGGGATGACAGTCTCATTTACTCAAATGAATACCTCACTCTTTGCCATGTTTTTTGCAATATATCAAGGAGAAATATTCCTGAGAGCTTTCATTTGGCTAACTATGGAGTATTGGTTTATTGGATAGCTCTTAAAATATAGAGCATAATTGGCTTTCCTAGAGCTCATTCTCTAGGGATGCAGGAATCAGTCTAAAATGCAATTAAGTCTTAAATTGTGAAATTAAAGACACATAAACAAATTTAATTTGTGAGTGCCTATAGAAACTGCCCTACAAAACTGTGAATACTGCAGGGTTTCGATGTATTACAGAAATGAACATATAAAATAATCCACACTAATTATAGTGTAACTCAGGTTGACTATAGTTCCTTTCTAATTATCAGAAGAACATACTATAATGTGATTCTAAGACTATAGGTTATATTTAACAGTTCAGAGAAACAGTCCAAGAAAATGTGCTTATGATGCATGAAACCCTGCCTATCATTACTTTGTCGCCAACTTTTTTTTTTTTTTTTTGTCTTTTTAGGGCTTCACCTGTGGCATATGGAGGTTCCCAGGCTGGTCAAATCAGAGCTGTAGCTGCCAGCCTACGCCAGAGCCACAGCAACACAGGATCCGAGCTGCATCTGAGACCTACACCAGAACTCACAGCAACGCCGGATCCTTAACCCATTGAGGGAGGCCAGGGATCGAATCCGCAACCTCATGGTTGCTAGTTGGGTTCATTAACCACTGAGTCACGACGGGAACTCCTTCGTCACCAACTTCTAACCCAGAGACTATATCCTGAGCATGTGTTCCTTTCTGGGAAAGAACATAGACCTGGGTAACATTTGTTGTTTTCTTTTGTTGGTTCTTAAATTCAGATTGTGTTGCAGTCAAGTAGGTGTGAGTGGCTCTAATTAACAAAGATTAAATTATGTAAGCTCTATTTCTTTTTACATCCAACTTCTACATCCTCACAGTTACATCTTCCATTGGTGAAGCAATGAAGAAAGGAATAATACTTGTAAAAAGCAAAGACATATTAAATTAGGTGACCTTTGAAGAGTCAGCCTAAAAGTACTACCTAAGAAAGGGTACACTTACCATGAAGCTCTTCCTAACTATCCTAGACAGAATAAAGGATGTCTAGTGTTCTTATACTGACTATGAACACTTCCACTATGGCATTTACCCACTTATCCTATTATTTGGTTATCATTCATTGGCATGTCTGTCTCCTTGTGTACTCCATATTCTCCTCAAAGGCAAAAGTTATGTTTTACTGATGTTTATATCAAACAATTTCTCTCCTAATACTTGGCACATAGCAGGCATTTAAAAAAAATGTGCTTTTAATGAATGATTACTAACTTAATATAAATAACTATATCAAGCTTTTCTAATTGTTATGAAACCTGCATTTTTTACCCATAATTTATTTTATACCAATCAAGATTGAGATAATTAATTCAAATTTTACTGATATCTGCATTATTATATTTTTAAAATCCATCATACTGAAAAGATTCAATTCCCCACTGATCAATATATTTCGTTTCAAATTTTTGCATATCTCAGTGTTTAGCTACACATAATTGTACACTTATGTGAGAATTGCTTTTTACCATATACCAAAAGTGATGTTCTTGGGTCAAAAGATTGAAATCTTCCACTGCTAGGTGTTGCTAAATTATCCTCTGAAGTTGTACCAACATACACTCCCATCAGCTATTAAACATGTGAGTGCCCATTTCCCTAGGAACTCAATAATGCTTTATACTGTGAGACATTTCAAAAAATATTTCATACAAATAAAAGTTCTTATTTTTATTCCAATTCACATCTCCCTGATTGGGAGTGAGATTAGTCATCTTTTCAAATATTTATTAAGCATATTGATTTTTGCTTCAGCTGATTTGCCCGTTCGAACTTGAATCATTTTTTAATGGTATGTTTTTCTTTTCCCGCTCGATTTATTTATTTTTAACTGTGTAACCTCTATACCATCCCTAGATGTTATATACATTTAATTATGATAACTTTGGCCATGCTGAAGTTTTAATTGTCAAATTTTTATATAGCCAAATTTGTATTTTTCCTTATTTGTGATATTTATATCCCTGAAGACTTAAAGATACTATCCTATGTTTTCTTCTAATTTTTGAAGTTTTTTTCCTAAATAGATTTTTAATTCATATGAAAATTATTTTCCTATGAGAGGTGATATCAATCTAAATGTCTTTTACTTTCACATTTGGAAAGTTTAGGGTCACAAAACAATTGATCCAACAGTCTATATCTACCTATTGATTTATAATGTGACCTGTTTTATATATCAAAAAAAGAGAGAAAAATCCAGTCATATGAATAAATAGAAATGAATTTGAGCACTCAATAAAATATTATATATATGTATATATATGTCACAGATCTAAATATAAAATACAAAACTATAACATTCCTAGAAAATAACATAAGACAAACTATATGACCTTGGGTATGATAACACCTTGTCAAATACAACACTAAAAGCATAATCCATGAAAGAAATAATTGATAAGCTGATTGTTAAAATTAAAAAGTTCTATTCTGCAAAAGAAAATTAGACAATGCACCATATCTTGGGAAAAAAATTGCAAAAGACACATTTGGTAAATAACTTATTCAAAATATACAAAGAACTTTTTTTTTCTTTCGGCTGTGTCCAAGGCATGCTGAAGTTCCTGTGTCAGGGATCAAACCTGGGCCATAGCAGTGACAAGACTGGATTCTTAATCGCTAGGCCACTAGAGAACTCTAGAACTCATTTTTTAAAATGTATTTTATTGAAGTATAGTTGTTTCACTATATACATTCTTCTCATATCTTTTCCATTATGGTTTATCAATGGATATTAAATATGGTTCCCTGTGTTATATAGTATGTTGTTTATCCATTTATATATAAATGTAGTACGTACAATAGTTTGCATATGTTAATATTAAACTCCCACTCCTTCACTCCTCCACCCCTTCCTTCTACTTGGCAACCACAAGTCTGTTCTCTACATCTGTGAGTCTGTTTCTGCTGTGTAGATTCATTCATTTGTGTCATATTTTAGATTCCACATATAAGAGTCTATTTTCTGTAGATAGGTTCATTTGTGCCGCATGTTAGATTCCAGGTATAAGCAATATTATATGGTATTTGTCTTTCTCTTTCTGACTTACTTTACTTAGCATGATAATTTCTAGTTGCATCCAAGTTGCTTCAAATGGCATTATTTCATTCTTGTTTCTGGCTGAGTAGTATTCCATTAAAATATACAAATAACTCTTAAAACTCAACAGTAACAAAACAAACAACCCAATTAAAAAAGGAGACTTAGTTTCCTCTTTAGGACAGTAGGAAGTGCCTCAGTCTTATAAAAAATAGGACAAAGACCTTAATATATAACCTCACCTAAGAGAACATACAAATGGCAAATAAACGTATGAAAAGATGCTCTACATCCTATGTCTTTAGGGAAACACAAATTAAAATTATAGTAGTAAATAAGATACCACTACACACCAATTAGAATGGCCAAGATCCGGAACACTGATGACACCTGATGTTGGTAAAGATGGGCATAACAGGAACTCCCATTCTTTACAGTGGAAATGTACAACCACTTTGAAAAATATTTTGCTGGTTTCTTGCAAAACTAAATATACTCTTACCATATGATCCAGCAAATGCACTCCTTGGTATTTACCCAAAGGAGTTGAAAGCTTATGTCCACACAAAAATCTGTACATGGATATATGTAGAAGCTTTATTCAAAACTGCCAGAACTTGCAGCAACCAAGATGTCTTTCAGTAGAGGAATGGATAAATAAACTATGGTACATCAGGCAATGGACGACAATTCCATGCTAGAAGGAAATGAACTCTTAAACCATTAAAAGGCATGGAGGAAACTTAAATGTGTACTTCTAAGTAAAAGAAGTTAATCTGAAAAAGCTGCATACTATATGGGTTCAGCAATACAACAATGCATATAAGGCAAAAATATGGAGACAGTAAAAAAACATCAGTGGATTCCAGATGTTGGATGGAGAAAGGGATAAACAGGCAGAAAACAGAGGATTTTTAGAGCAGAGAAAATACTCTATGATACTATAATGATGAATACATGTCATTATATATTTGTCCAAACTTATAAAAGGTAATCAAACCAAGAGTGAACCATAATATAAACTTTAGGCTTTGGGTGATTGGGGTGTTTCAGTGGAATTTCATCAATAATAACAAATTCCACTCTGGTTAATAAGGAGTAAGGCTATACATGTGTGAGAGAAAGAGGTATATGGGAAATCTCTGTATTTTCATCTCAGTTTTGCTGTGGACCTAAGACTCTTCTAAAAAATTAGTCTTAATACAAAAAAAAAAAAAACACAAGATTTTTCTAACAATGAAAAATACAATACCTATGATATATACATGATATACACCTAAAACAAATGGATTACAAACTTTTCAAAAAAAATCTTGTACTTATACAAGGAAAATGTGAATTAAAAATAAAATTTGTGATTCTCATGTCAGATAAGTTATTTTATAATTTAATCCTTAAAGGGGACAAAGATATACTTTAAAAGGCTAATGGATAAAATTCATAACATGTGTAACAGTAGTTTATAGCTATATATTCTGCAACACAGTTCATAAGGATCTATTTGAGCTGTAAGATGGTAAAATTTTCACATATCATTCAGTCTAAGGCAGATGAAATGTGCAAAAGTTATTAAGTACACTTAATAATTCAAACTTTGAAAATATACCTTTTCAAGCATGTATGGCACTTTAATAAAAATTTAGTGCATAGTAGTCCATATTTAAATCTCAATATATTTCCAAATTGGAGATAATACAAACCAGCATTTTCAGATCAAAACAAAATGAAACTGAAAATAACATTTTTAATGTTAAAGATGCTTCCACCTGGAATATTTTAACCTCTCACTATTAAATAATTCTTTGGACAAAAAAGATATTAAAACTAAAACTGCAAGGTTTCTAAAACTTATAGCATTTTAGAATATAATATAGATTTACTAATACAGTCTTCAGAGGGAAATTAATAGTAGAAACATCCAATTGTAATATCATTGTTGTTTTGATTCTATTTCTCTAATCATTACTGATGTTGAGCATCTTTTCATGTTCCTGTTAGCCATCTTAATGTCTTCTTTGGAAAAATGTCTATTTAGTTTCCATTTTTGGATTGGGTTTTTGGTTTTTTGATATTGAGTTGTGTGAGTTGTTCATATATTTTGAACATCAAGCCCTTGTCAGTTATATCATGTGCAGATGTTTTCTTCCATTCCATAGTTTGTATTTTTGTTTTGTTATTGGTTTCCTTTCCTCTGCAAGAGGTTTTACATTTATTTATTTATTTTTTGCTTTCTAGGGCCATACCCATGGCACATGGAAGTTCCCAGGCTAGGGATCAAATCAGAGCTACAGCTGCCAGCCTATACCACAGCCACAGAAAGACAGGGTCTGAGCTGTGTCTGCAACCTACACCACAGCTCACAGCACTGAGTGAGGCCAGGGATCGAACCTGCATCCTCATAGATACTAGTCAAGTTCGCTAACCACTGAGCCATGAAGGGAACACCCAAGATTTTACCTTTAAATAGGTCTATTTTAAAATTTTTGTTTTTGTTTCTTTTGCCTTCAGAAACAGAGTTAAAAGAATATTGCTACAATTTATTCCAAAGCGTGTTCTGAGTATATTTTTTTCTAGGAGGTTTATGGTTTTAGGTCTTATATTTAGATCTTTAATCCATTTTGAGTTTATTTTTTCATATGATGTGGGGATATTTTATAATCTCATTGTTTTACATGTAGCTGTCCAGTTTTCCCAGCACAACTTGTTGAAGAGATTGTCTTTTCTCCATTGTATATTCGTGTCTCCTTTGTCATAGATTAATTGACCATATTGTATGATTTTATTTCTGAGCTTTCTATTTAGTTCCATTGATCTATGTTCCCTTTTTTTGTACCAGTATCATGTTGTTTTGTTGACAGTAGCTTTGATTACTGTAGCTTTGTAGTACAGCCTGTAGACTGGGAGGGAGATATCTCCACCTTTGTTGTTTTTTCTCCAGATTGCTTTGGCAATTTGGAGTCTTTTGTGGTTCCATATGAATTTTAGGATTATTTATTCTAATTCTGTGAAATATATAATGGATATTTTGATAGGGATTACATTAAATCTATATATTGCTTTGAGTAGTATGGCACTTTTTAACAATACTAATTATTCCAATCCAAGAGCACAGATATCTTTCCATGTGTTTATATCATCTTCAGTTTCCTTCATCAGCGATTTATAGCTTTCAGGGTATAGGACTTTTATCTCCTTGGTTTATTCCTAGGTAATTTATTCTTTCTGCTGCAATTTTAAAGACTTTTTTTTTTACTTTTTCTGAGAGCTCATTATTAATGTATATAAAAGCAACAAATTTCTGTATGTTAATCTTGAATCCTGCAACTTTGCTGAATTCATTTATTAATTCTAGTAGTTTTGGGGTGTAGACTTTAGGGTTTTCTGTATAAAGTATTATGTCATCTGAAAGTAGTGACAGCTTTATTTCATTGCTTCCAATTTGGATGCTTTTTATTTCTTTTTCTTGCCTGATATCTATGGCTAGGATTTCCAAGGATATTTTAAATAGAAGTGATGAGAGTGGCTATACTTTTCTTGTTCCTAAATTTAGAGGAAAGCCTTTCAGATGTTCATTGTTGTGTATAATGTAGACTGTGAGTTTGAGATATGTCTTATGGATTTTAGATACATTTTACTATGTTTGAAATATGTTTCCTCTATACCCACTTTTATGAGAGTTTTTATCATGAACAGATGTTGAGTTTTTTCAAATGCTTTTTCTGTGTCTATTGAGATGATCATGCCATTTTTATCCTTCCTTTGGTTGATGTGGTGCATAAAATTGATTAGTTTGTGAATGTTGAACCACCCTTGTGTCCCTGGAATAAATTCAATTTGGTCATGGCATATGACTTTTTTACATATTGTTGTATTTGGTTTGAAAATATTTTTGAGGATTTTTGCATCTCTATTCATCAAAGATATTCACCTATAATTTTCCTTTATTGTAGTGTTTTTGTCTGGTTCTGGTATCAGGGTACTGATAACTTCATAGAATTAATCTATGATTGTTCTATTCCTCTTCAGTTTTTTTGAACAGTTTCAGAAGGATAGGTGTTATTTCTTATTTATATGTTTGGTAAAATTCTGCTCTGAAGCCATATGATCCTGGACTTTGTTAGGAGTTTTTAAATTATAAATTCAATTTCACTAATTGATTGGTCTGTTGAAATTCTTTTTCTTCTAGATTCAATCTTGGCAGGTTGTATATTTATAGAAATCTGTCCCTTGCTTCTAAAAGTCCATAATGTTGCCATATAACTATTCTACCCTATCTAAATTTTTAAATCTTCTTCTACCACTACCACCATCATTACCTCCATTACTAACTTAATTTTTGATTCCATCTTTTGTCCTTTATTTTCTTCTTTTGCAGTTAAGTTCTGATATACTGTACTTTTAAATTATTTGCTTTGTTTCTTTTGTAGCTTTCCCACTAGACATAATATGAGCGCCTTGAAGGCTATGACTTTTGTCCTTTTTGTTCAGTGCTATTTCTCTGGCACTTAGGCCATTTCCTGGTAGGCATTCAGTACATATGTATTGAATAAATGAATGACTAAAATCTCTCAGTATAAACTGTTCAAATGATTTCCCATTACACATGAAATAAAATCTAAACTCTTAACTATGGTCTCTTAATCAAGGTCTCCTATCGTCTCTCTTACTTTATCTCTTAGTATTTTCCCTCACTGTGCAACAGCAAGATGATCCTCTTTTATTCCAATTCTTCCTCAAATATTCCAGTTCTTCCATACTTTGCTGCATCTGACAATATTTTTGATTCTCCCTTTTCACTCTTCAAAAACCACTATTCATGTGACTTATTTGTATTTAATTTTGGCCTTAATTTAAATACTACCACTTCAGAGGTGATTTCAAGGCCACAATTTTTTATGTCTCTCTCTCCCTTTTTTCTGTCATAACACCTCGTTTGCTTATATCATTATAAGTATCACACCATCTAGTATTTGGGGCACTTTATTTTTTTTGCGCATATTTACTTGCACCTTGAGTACTTTTCTGTATGAGAAGTTCCATGAGGACAGGGAATGACCTTGTCTTATTAACCTAGAAGTTAACACAGTCACTGATACCTACTGATAACATTTCAGCACAATTATTTACTAGGAATAAAAGTAGTTAAGAACATGGAGCTGTAGATCAGATGGGAATTGGTTCTACTCTCAAACTTGGCACTACCTATATGAGTTAAACAAGTAACCTAACTTTTTTTACAGTGATAAATTCACTTTACAGGGCTATGATGAGGATTAAGAGACAATTATGGAAATCACCCAGAGCTTACCACAAGATGTGCACTGAATTTTCTGTTTTATTGTTTTATTAATTATGTTATTATTATCATCATTATTAGCTACTTTCACAATTGAAAGGATTAAATAAAGTTTTTTTGATGAGGGACAAATGTATAAAAAAAAGATGCTTCCCTAAGTGCTGCAAAAAATGAGAGACTTGAAAATTGTTTTAATTGGAGTCATTCTATCTGTCCCTTTCCTACTTTTACTTTATGTATATGCATTTCATAATATATGCTTATTATGTTAAAAAATAATTATTCATTCATAATTTTGTTGGGGGTTCTCAGTTTTTTAATAGATTCTGAAAGCTTAAAAGTATCTGTTTTAGTTAACACACAGGAGAATGTGTAAGTATAGATCTCTCCTGCTGGAGGTATATTTGACACTAAAGATGTTCATGATTTGGCAAAAAAAAAAAAACAGTTAAAATGTAATGTTCACTTTAGTATCTGTACATTCCATAGTTAGCCTTAAAAAAAAATCTGTTCTCTCACAGCTTCTCTACAATTTGTCATCACTAGGTTTGCTTCAGTTGTCATATGCTCATAGTCATCCACTTTACCTTGTCAAGATTTATAGACACATTAAAAAGACTTGTTCAAATTCCTGGAAATGATATTTTAGAAATTGTCATTAAATAGAAACCATTTTAGTTAAAATGAAATATGATTTCTCAGAGACTGATATTTCCTTTGTCTCAAAATAAACTATAGTAATACAAGTCACAAAATTCGTAAAACATTCCTTAGCTATATAGTAGACAATGGAGAATAGGTGTTAATGCTTTGTTGTAGTAGCCTTCTTTGTATAAAATTTGATAATATTTTATCTTTTCCCTGAGTATTAATTCACATAAGAGTTTTCCCAGCAGAACTTCACCTGGACTATTTATTCCAGTTTCTATGTTTTATTTTATGTTGACATAGATAGTTTTTTTGTGAAAGTATAACATTGATAAAAATTGTTTTGCCTATCACATGTGTTCTAGTTCTTTAATAGTATCTATTGAATGACAAATTAAGTAATAATTCACATAAACATAAAAATAAAATATAATCCCAAATGGAAATTTAAAAAAACCCAAAATGCAAGAGAAAAATCAAAGGTATATATATATAAAATCTTAGGTATGTTTTCATATATATGTAACATGAATAAATAGATACACATACATACAGCATATATTATCTTCTAAATCTAGTTTTGCTCAATATGACTCTTTAATTTCCATAAATTCTAAAAAATACTAACACAGTAATATCCACCTCATTTTTTCCATTAAAGTAATGTAACATGAATTATTTAACCATCACAAAATTATTGGGCATAATCTCATTCTAAAGGTGATAGTTATGAGTTCGCCGGTGGCCTAGAAATTAAGGATCCAGGGTTGTCACTGTTGTGACTCTAGTCACTGCTGTGGCATGGGTTTGTTCCCTGTCCCTGGAATATCTGCATGCCACAGGCGAGACCAAAAAAAAAGAAAGAAAGGTGGTAGTCTATACTCAATTCCACATATTAAGGCCATGCGTAAATACTGGCTTAATAATAATAGGTCTTCTGATGTTTTGAGAGAAATGAGCTGCTGACGTACTGCAGTGGGTTAAGAATTCAGCTGCAGTGGCTTGAGTCGCTGTAAAGGCTTGAGTTCAATCCCCAGCATGGTGTAGTGGTTTAAAGGATCCAGCATTAGCACAGATGTAACTTGTATTCAATCCCTGCCCTGGGAACTTCCATATGCTATGAGTGTGGCCATAAAAATAAAATAATAAAATAAAATAAAATAAAGTAAAAATTCCTATGTGAAAAAAAACCTAAAATGTTTGTTTAAGTGTTGTTTATGTTGGCATCTCTGTTACAGCTGAACTTAATTCTAACTGATTCAGGTACATATTGACAGATGGTGAACATGAAAATTTGTACAAATTTATTTGCCCAGCAGCATTGTGTGTGTCCATTTCACTGCATCTCAATCAACATG
Source organism: Phacochoerus africanus (assembly GCF_016906955.1). Classification (NCBI taxonomy): domain Eukaryota; kingdom Metazoa; phylum Chordata; class Mammalia; order Artiodactyla; family Suidae; genus Phacochoerus; species Phacochoerus africanus. The sequence goes on along the minus strand of NC_062560.1, from coordinate 81,023,821 downwards.
GGACACAGCTAACTTTTTATCTTTACAAACATGATATTATTTTATAATACTCATTTATAGGAAATAAATATTTTCAGGAATATTTTCTCTTTCACTTTTCCTTTTTATGACTTAACATTTTCATATTTCAGCATTGGTCATTTTCTATGTATTTTTATGTTCTTTGTGTATTATGGCTGTTAAATTACAGGTATGTGTTGCAAATGTATTTTCCTAATTTACTGCACTTGACCATTGGACACCATAGGTTTTAACTATGTAGGTCCACTTACATGTGGATTTTTCAATAAATACATACTATGGTGCTATACAATCCATGGTTGGTTGAAGATGGGGAACTGTAAATATGGAACCACAGATATAGAGGTGGACTATAAAGTTATATGTGGATTTTTGTCTGTGCAGGGGTCAGTGCCCTTAACTCCCCCATTTGTTCAAGGGTCCATTGAATTTGTTAGTTACTATAATGTATATTTCTTTTTTTCATAAAGGAATTGTGAATTTTTTATGTAGTCAAAACAAATTTTTGACTAGTCAGTTGAGCTACTGCAACCTCCTTTTCTTCCAAGTAAGGAGTAGCCCAAAGAACCAGGTCAAGTGTACTGGGTAGTTGTCAACACTCAGAAAGAATGTTGAAGAACCACACACCAAATACTAGCTGCTGGCACTTGCCTAACCAAATGTATTTCCCATTGTTCCAGATGGACCCTAAAGTAGAAGAAGAGCTTTCACAAAGTAGCAAAAAGTAAATCTCAAAAATAAAATTAAAAAAAATGAGGACACCATCAGTAATCTCTCAAGATCATAGAAAGCCTGACACCATGAAAGTGAAGTTCTGAAGAGTGGCAGCTACTTGTAGTTAAGAGCAAGAACTCTGGGAGTCAGAGTACCTTGTTTCAAATCCTGACTCTGGAACTTGTTGTGTGATCTTAAGTAAGCTTCACATCCTTGTCACAGTTTCTCCATTTATAAAATGGGATTAATAATAATAGTTACCTCTTAAGGTAGTTATGAGGAATATATATATATATGTGTATATATATATGTGTATATATATATATATGTGTGTATGTATATATATGTGTGTGTATATATATATGTGTGTATATATATATATGTGTGTGTGTATGTATATATTACATATACCTTGTAATATATTATTAATCAATATGTATAAAACACTTAGAGGAGTGCTTAACATATAATAACTCACATAAAAATATATAAGCCTCAGAACAAAGGAGGCACGAACAGAGGAAACACAAATAACAGAAAAAAGAAATGCTGTAAAAATAAATGCAATACCCTTAGAAAGATGAGATTATAACTATCCCATTAAATAGTGATGGGCTATAATATATAAATATATATATGTATCTATGGATACATACACACACACAGACATATACATATTCTTGAAAATGACTTACTATTAACACTTGTACCTCCTTAATCACTTCTAGAGAAATCTAGATCTCCAGATAACAGATTTGAAATCTCTTGGTTTAGAATAATCCCCAGAGGCCTGGTGTTATGTTGGTAAAGATATGTAATTTTTCCTCTTCAGCACAACCACCTTCTCGGTTATTGTCTGCCCCTATGAAAATAACTGTGTAAATTTCCCCAGTCCCTCTCCTGATCTGCCCTATTTCAAATCTTCTTTGGCTGGATTAGTAATTTCCTCCCAGGTCAGAGATGCTCTTGCCACTTTTAAAATGATGATCAGAGAAACGTAGTAAGATAACAGCTTATTCTCTTCCATTTCTTTTGCTGCTAAAGCCCGGGATTGTTTTAACCTGAAGTACTGAAAAGGCTACATTTATGACTGTTTTCATTTCTCACGGAGCCCAGCTATGCTTCTACATCTTCATCCATATTAGGGGAAATTACTGAGTTAGAAAGTTTTGCCTAAATTTTTCCAATTACTTCTCAAAATTTTGTACTACTCACTCTATTGCTGAATATTTCTTCACATAGTTCTCAACCATTTTTCCCAAATTATACTGTATGTAACAAAAATTACTCAAAGCGATATAGGAGACAATTTCCTTTGTTTTTTCTTTGTACTTATCAACACTTGAGAGGTTTTGAGAGTTTTTTTTCTTTATTATTATTATTTCAGAATAAACTCGTGGTTGCCAAGGGTTTTGAGAGTTTTAAACCAGCTTTTTCAAAGCTAAGCTATCCTATTAGATTTATTCATATGATGAACTATTGTAGTGCATTTCCTAATATTGAGCCACTTTTGCATTCCCTTAATAAACACAATTTTCAGAATAAATTAGTATTTATTAAAAAGTTGGGCTTGAAATTCTGGGATTCAGTTCTGATTTTGTAAATGCATTCAGTAATATATAAAAAAAAACCAACATTTCCTATACCTCACACTAAAATACCTTCCATATATCAAAATATAGTGCTCTAATTATTCAGCGAGAGTTCTAATTGTCAAAAATGGAACTTGATTATACATTAAAGTATGCAAATGTACTGCATAAATCATACTTATTTTGTTTTGAGCGATTGCAATAATAATAATAATGAGGAGGAGGAGAGAGGACAAAGAGGAGGAGAACTAACCTTTATTGAACACCTACAAGTGCCAAGAATGGTGCTAAATGATTGATATGCATTAATTCATTGAATCCTCACAGCAACAATATGAGGAAGTAAGTATTATTTTTCTCTTTGTAGATGAGAAAACTGGGGCACTGAAGTTCAGATATTCCCCCAAGTTCTTTCAGGTGGTAAGGGAGTAAGCTAGAAAATGCAAAACCATCTCTTCAAATGAGAAATGAAAACTCGAGTTAAAATACAGGTACTATCTCATAGTGAGAACTACTGGTATCATTTTAGATTATGTTATTCTTAATATGATGTAACTGTTTATGATTAGGGGCAGGGAATTATATCAATAGTGGAAAAAAGAGGGAAATGTAATGAGTCTCATGATGTTGCACCAGGGTTTTTGCCATTTAACAAGCAAACTGAAGGTCTCAATGTTCTACAAAAAACATGTTTGTTTTCATGCTCATGGGCTTGGTTAGGCCAGGCTGATTCCAGTCTTATGGTTGAATTCAGGTTGGCTCAAAGCAGATTAGAAATATCTTCTTATTCATGCCTTTGACCCAAGCAACTCACGAGGCCCAGTCTAATATCAGTGGGATGGGAAAATATAATCCACATAATTTAATAAAGTATACTGGTTTTTATAAGGATCAAATCACATGGCAAATGACATATATGTATACTTTCATAACAGAGAGGGAATGAAATATTGGAAATATCAATCTAATCTACCACAGCTACTGTGCACATTATCAGTGATTTTCAGTTTTGTTTTATATTGTGTTTTTTTTTTTTTACCATATAGATGTGTATGAATTTCAGGATTAGAATTCTACCACTTTTATAACATAAATAGGAAGCATTTCTTTTCCCGTACTCAGAAAATGTTTAAGTGATGTAAGATTGATCTATTCCTTTAATGTTTGAAAGAACTTAGTTGTAAAACTAACTTAGCTTAAGGTTTTATTGGAAATAATTATTAGAGAAAAAATTTTTCCTTAAATAAAACCTTTTAACTTTTTGAGCCTTGGTAATTTATAAAGCCATAAAGTATTATATAGTTCATGTATATGTTCAAAGCTATCATGTAACTATATATCATAATACATATATGTATATGTGCAATGTACATACATATATCTGCATAACCTTGTTTATACTTCTTTTTCAATTACTCACTTATTGAATTTTATTTGTAATTATATTGGTAAACTATGAATATATTTCCTTTAACTTCATTGATTGATTGCTTCTTAATTTTATCTTATGCTTTCATTTCTTTTTTTTTTTTTGGTCTTTTTGTATTTTTAGGGCCACACCTGTGGCATATGGAGGTTCCCAGGCTAGGGGTATAATCAGAGCTGTTGCTGCCAGCCTATACCAGAGCCACAGCAACGCCAGATGTGAGCCGCATCTGCGACCTACACCACAGCTCATGGCAATGCCAGATAATTAACCGACTGAGCGAGGCCAGGGATTGAACACACAACCTCATGGTTCCTAGTCAGATTCGTTTCTGCTACTGCAAGATGGGAACTCCACTTACGCTTTATTTTTTCTAAGTACAAATTTCCTCTCCTTTATTTCATTTGCTATTATTTAATCGTCTAAAATTAAGAGAATATTTTGATACATGTTTATATTATTGTTACATATTTAAGAGAATATTTTCATGGATTGGTTTCATTTCCCAATTCTTCACACTGCTGTAATAGGCTTAGAAATCCATACTCTTTGCCATTAAATGTTTTATTGTCTTTGCTAATAGCATATGTGTCCCCATTCTACTGATATTGGACCTAGTTATAAGACTTCATTTAACCAATGGAATAATAGTAGATATGCTATGGGCAGAGGCTTTAAATGAGATAACCTGATTTGTTTGGCCACCTTGCACTCCCAGCATACCATCAGAAAAGTACATCTCAATTAACCCCTTGTCCCAGAATAATGAAGGCACTTGGATAAAACATGAATCTGATCTGAATTTTGGAGCCAGCTATTATCAAACAAAACTTAGTCTTCATTAAATGTTTGTTGATAAATTTCTGATATTTGAGCTTGTGTGTTACATAGCAAAAACTGACAAAATACATAATATCATGGTTTTATTTCTTTTTATTCCAAGAACTATTTATGATAATTGTCATTATTTTTAGATTACTGAGTTTTTAATTTTAATTTGACTATTTTATCTCATTTCAGTCAGCATCTGAATAATTCCCACAGTTTTTAAATATACTATATACTCCTGCCATTATAAAATCAGTTTATAAATCTTTCATAAATGCTGGCAGAAGAATAGTCTTTTAGTCAACAAAGCATATCTATTTAATATACTTTATCATATTCAAGGTTTAATGTGTCACTTATTTTGCCACATTTTTAAGAGATTTTGGATATTGAGCAAAAATCTCTACTACTGCTTTTCTGTAAACCACCCTTTACATTTCATACAAATTTTAGCCTATACAATTCATGACGGTTATATGACATTTTGATGTACAGTTTTGACACAGATGTTTACAGTAGATTTTTCAATATTGCCTTTTGACATCAAGGAATTTTACCATGCCCATTTGCACATAGGAACATTTTGGCAGAGCTCATATAAACAAATCATTTACCTTTCAACTTATGACAGTTTAATGCATCAAACAGAATTTTTTGAGAATCACCTCACACATGACTTACTCTTTCACTGAATGTCAAGAATGGGATGGGGCCCAATAATCAAGAAAGGTTTAGATACATGACTAAGTAGAATATGGGTTTAAAGTCTGGATTTCCTGTTACTTATATCATCTAAATATAGCTAAATGATATTTTACATTTTTTCTTGGACGATTTGAGATTTAAGGGTGTCCTACATTGTTTGTCACTGTGAATTAAAACAGTAGTCAATAATTTCCATATTTTTTATATTTTGGCCTTGAATTTTACAGTCTGATACTGATAGCCTCTTTTCATTCAGTTTGTGTTTACCTGGTATATATTGTCCAAGTTCTCACTTTTAATCATGTTTTGTTCTGCATGGTGTCATAAACAACATGCAATTGATCTGTTTTCATTTAATACTAGAGTGAATGTTTTATTTAATTGGACATTTCTATCATTTATATTTATTTTCATAGTTGATGTGTTTGATTTTATAACAAGAACAATACATATGTACATTTTCTTACTGTTTCAGTTGTTTGTTTTATTATCTAAAAAAGTTTGTAATGATTGGATGGTATATCAGCTAGGATAAGCTAGATTATACTGATGCAAAAAAAATACAAACAAAATTTCCGTGACATTAGCAACAAGTGTTAATTTTTTGCTCAAAATAGAAATCTGTTGCTGGGCGGTACATCACTTTTCCACTTCCTGTTTACTCCAAGGACTAGGTTGATGGAGAAACAGCTACTGAGAGTACTACTAAAGACAAACAAATTCAGTATATAGAGAACCATGTCTTGATTCATAAAGCTTTTAAAACACATTTTGCAAGCCAGAGGAAATCAAATGGCCAAGCCTAATATCCAAAATGGGAGTGATATAACCCTTCCTCAGAGAGACACATCAAATATTTGTAATAAATAAAATATTTACCACAGAAGATGTATGTCCTGATTTTTTTAATTCTACCAGTGGTTTCAGTATTTCAGTAGCATACTTGTATTCATATTTCTATAATTATCAAAAGTCAAAGGTGGGAGTTCCCGTCGTGGCTCAGTGGTTAACGAACACGACTAGCATCCATGAGGATGCGGGTTAGATCCCTAGCCTGGCTCAGTGGGTTAAGGATCTGGCATTGCCATGAGCTGTGGTGTATGCTGTGAACTGTGGTGTAGGCTGCAGATGCAGCTCAGATCCTACATTACTGTGGCTCTGGTGTTGGCTGGTGGCTACAGCTCCAATTTGACCCCTAGCCGGGAACCTCCATATGCCGTGGGTGCGGGCCTAAATGACAAAAAGACTAAAAAAAAAAAAAAGTCAAAGATGAAATAATTCTCCACTTCATGAGAAAAGTAACTTGCCATAACTCCGTCCATCTCTGATTTGTTGAATTAACCTGGTGCTTTTGGTCTATTTTAAAGTGACAAATTTTAAAGATATTTTTCTGATCCATTTTCTATTTCTGCTTTGTGATCTTGTTTATAAAAATAATTTCTGTCTTTTCAGGTGTTTCTTTTTTATAATCATTACCCTTTTGTCATTTATTTGTTTATTGTGTTTTTAAATATTATCATATATGTCTGTTTTTATCAATTTTTTCCTTTTACTATTTATTTTGATTCAAGTACAATATAATTAAATGAAAGTTTTATTTTTATTTTTTCTAGATTTATTGAGATATAATTGACATATAACACTGTGTAAGTTTAGGATGTACAATGTGATGATTTGATACCCATATATATACTGCAGAATAATTACAATACATTAATTAACACTGCCATCATCTCAAATAATTACCTTTTCAGAGATGTGTGTGATGAGAACATTTAAGAGTTAATTCCTTAGCTCCTCTCAAGCAATATAGTATACTAATCATACTGTATAATAACACTGTATATACTGTATACAGTATTGTTAACTATAATCACTGTATATTAGAACCCCAGAACGTATTCATCTTATAACTAGAAGTTTGTACCATTTGATTTTACATCTCCCCATTTCCACCACTTCTAGCCCCTGGCAACTACCATTCTACTCTCTGTTTCAAGGAGTTTGGCTTTTTTAGGGTTCACATATAAGTGAGATGACTCAGTTTTGTCTTTATCTAACTTACCTCACTTAGCATAATGCCCTTAAGTTTCACCCATACTGTTGCAAAAGCCATGCTTTCCTTCTTTCTCATAGGTGAAATTTTATATATATATATATATATATATATATATATATATATATATGATGAATTCCGAATATATAGTCAGAATTCATTATTTTGAGGAATTGCCAGGTAGTTCAGGGGGTTAAGAGTCTAGCACTGTCACTGCTGTGGTAAGGGTTTCATCCCTGATCCAGGAACTTCTGCCTGCCACGCTTTCAGCCAAACAAAAAAAGAATTTGTTAATTTGTTTTTGTCCTTTTTTTTTTTTTTTTCTAACCTGCAGCATGAGGATGTTCCTGGGCTAGGAATCCAACTCCTATCACAGGAGCCTAAGCCATAATTGTGGCAAGGACAGATACTTAACCCAAATGTGACACCAGGGAACTTCCTATTTTCATCTTTAATTTGCTTCACTGTGCCTTGAACACTAATATTAGAGAAAAACACATGGGCATAAAGTATAAACAAGTGTCTCAAAAAACATTGGAAAAACTCAGAGGGGAAACATTTTTCTTTTTTTTTAAATTTTTTTATTTTCCCACTGTACAGCAAGGGGATCAAGTTATCCTTACATGTATACATTACAATTACATTTTTTTCCTCACCCTTTTTTCTGTTGCAACATGAGTATCTAGACAAAGTTCTCAATGTTCAATTACATAATCGTTAGGAAAACAAAAAGTGATCTAGATATTTTATGTCATGGTCAATTGGATGGTAATGTTCTGAAGAGTAATCCTATGAAAGCATAATTTTTCCTATGTAAATATATATGGTTAAATTTATATAGTTGTATAGTTTTTTCTTTAGCTTTGAAATTTAAAAGTTTTACCTCATTATGTAAATATACTTTTTTTTTCATTTACTTTGCCTGGTATTCAGTGAACATTTTTGATCCACAAACACAGGGCTCCATTTAGTTTAGTACAATTTTATGTTAATATTTTATCTTTTACTGATAGTACTGCTAATTTTATCCAGGACTCCTGTTCAGAAATACAATTCATAGGTTGAATTAATTAATTCATTTATTTAGTCAAGTTAGTGGATTGCACTTTATTCACATGGATTACACTTAGTTCCAATGTCAGTTTATATTTTCAGCTTTAATTTTTAGATTTTTACCCTCTTGCCCGAGTTTATCATGTCCCTTTTTTATGTTTATTTGTTTCAACAAGCTGGCTCCTTTTTCATGTTATTCTTTTTTCCCCAATATTTTGCCTCTCATTTCATAGATTCCATAATTCTAGGATTTAATGAAGAAACATACATCAGTTTTACTCATCTTTCCCTCCGCAAAAATATTTTAATATGATGAAGTTACTATAAACAAATGGGACCTACTCAAACTTCAAAGTTTCTGCACAGCAAAGGAAACCCTAAACAACACAAAAAGACAACCCACAGAATGGGAGAAAATCTTTGCAAATGAATCGACTGACAAGGGATTAATCTCCAAAATTTATAAACAACTTCTGCAGCTCCATACCAAAAGAACAAACAACCCTATCCAAAAACGGGCAGAAGATCTAAACAGACATTTCTCCAAAGAAGACATACAGATGGCCAAGAGACACATGAGAAGATATTCAGTGTCACTCATTAGAGAAATGCAAATCAAAACCACAATGAGGTACCACCTTACACCAGCCAGAATGGCCATCATCCAAAAGTCTACAAACAGTAAGTGCTGGAGAGGGGGTGGAGAAAAACGAACACTAGTACACTGTTGGTGGGATTGTCAATTGGTGCAACCACTGTGGAAAGCAGTATGGAGATTCCTCAGAAAACTAAACATAGAACTACCATTTGATCCAGCAATCCCACTCCTGGGCATCTATCCAGAGAAAATCATGACTCGCAAAGACACATATACTCCAATGTTCACTGCAGCACTATTTACAATAGCCAAGACATGGAAACAACCCCAGTGTCCATCGACGGAGGAGTGGATCCAGAAGATGTGGTACATATACACAACGGAATATTACTCAGCCATTAAAATGAATGAAAGACCAGCATTTTTAGCAACATGGATGGACCTAGAAACTATCACTAAGTGAAGTCAGCCATACAATGAGACACCAACATCAAATGCTTTCACTGACATGTGGAATCTGAAAAAAGGACAGACTGAACTTCTTTGCAGAACAGATGCTGACTCACAGACATTGAAAAACTTATGGTCTCCAGATGAGACAGTTTGGGGGGTGGGGGGATATGCTTGGTCTGTGGGATGGAAATCCTGTGAAATCAGATTGTTATCATCATTATACAACTACAGATGTGATAAATTCATTTGAGTAATAAAAAAATAAATAAATAAATAAAAATTTTAAAAAACAAGCTAAAAAAAAATATGATGAAGTTACTGACTAGGACCCTATGAGGTCTTATAGAACAGATCTCTCCCCCATAATCCTCTGCTTTAGCTCCTCTCTGAAGTAATTAGATAATAGTATCTGATTCACATTTCCTGAGTTGTTTTACAGATGTGAGAACCCCCCACCAAATAGAAGTTAACTACTTGATGACCATGAGCATGTAGCCCCTAGGGCTCCTAGAGCCTAAGAATTGATAATGTTCACCTCTGTGACATTGCCCTGTTACCTCACCATCAGCCAGTCATAGAATTGTGTACCAGTTGCTTACATACTATGGGATACCCCTCCCTCAACTGGCCTTTAATAATGCTTTGCTGAAACTCTTGGGGGAGTCCAGGTTTTTGAGTCGTGAACCACCCATCTCCTTGCATGGCCCTGCAATAAATCTTCCTCTGCTCCAAAGTCCAAGTTTTCGTATTGCCTGGCCTCACTGTGTGTAGGAAAGATGAACTTGTGTTCACTAGCAATGATCCCTATTTTTACCTTACCAAATAATTTTATAGACTTTCTATTTTTATTTTTTTGCTTTAATACTATTGTATTAGTAGAAATTTAAATTTATTTAGACTTGTAGTTGTGTATAAATTTAGTGAACAGGTTACCTTTTTTTACTTGTCGCTCTCCAAATTTTTATTATTAGAATCCTAAAACCTTAAGTTGTCAGGATATTGATTTTATTCATCACCTTTGAAGTTCTATGTCTAGTGGTCATGTGTCTAATTTAGAAAATAAACAGTGAAGGTATTTCATGCTCCTCCTGACTATATAGAACAGGAATAATTTGCATTATTCAGTAGTTGGTATTCTGCTTGGTATAAAGTATGAAAATATGTAATAGCAAGTATTTAACATACCAAAATATGTTGTCTTTTTTTGTCCCTTCTTTCTATCAGCTCTTGTTTTTGTGATAAAATGTGCTACTTCTAGTTCACTTCTACCCTTTGTGGTAGTATGTTATTGTGAGTACAATTGCATCACTGTATTTATAAAAAGAAATAATCTTGTGCATACAAGGAAATAGATCTGCCTTAGTAAAAATATAAATTTTGCCCATGCAATAGGCAGGAAAATTTGCTTTTATCATTCAGGTTGGTGTATGAAAGTTCCATGTAAGAGGTGAAGTAAGGAATCTTTCTTTCTGTTCCCACATGAAGAGTCTTTAACCATTATATCTAATTTCTAATTCTTCTAGTTTTCTAATTTTTTGTACTATTCCCTCTATTTCTGAAGCTCTTCACTCTCAATGGCACTCAACTCTTGCTTTCCTATAGTGTCAAGGGAAATTCTCATTGGAATCAGTACATTATAAGAAAGGAAGCTAGAAATTAAGCATGGTAATGAGGGACATCATAAGAAAAATGTCTTAGTTGTTGGAAAAATTGACCAATCAAGATGATATTAATATAAAAAACAATGAACTGACAACCAGAAAAAAATATTGTGTGCATTATTTTTGAGTATATTCTGAACTTAGAGTTTTGGAAAATCATAATTTTCTATTTTTATTGTAAAGCAGTTATGATGATGACAAGTTGGGTTAATCTTTGTGGGAAAACATATTTAGGCAAGTCCTTTAGAATAATGAGAAAAGTGCTCTTAGGGTTAAAGGATCTTTGATAACTTTGTGATAAGAGGTGTGTAATTCATCAAATGTGAATTTTCAGCATTACTGTTATCACTGTTATTTAGGTAAAATAAAATATATTGGTTTTCATCATGTAGTGTGCAAAATAACCCATCTAGCAATATTAGAGTGTCAATAATAATGGTAAAAAAAATGTTATTTCAGATTGTAAATGTGGAATAAATAGTTCCTATAGACACATTCATCTTCAGTGCATGAGGAAGTGAAAGAAACAAGTAGTCATACATCCCACATGAAGTGTAATATGCTGAGTTGTTGATGAATATTGTGTAATAGAGCTTGAAAAATAATTAAATGCAAAATGAATGGATTTAAGATATTTTTAAGTCATTTTACCCTCTCAAAATGAAATGCATATAGAACAACCAGATAGATGATCGATAAGGAAATAGAGAACTTGACCAGTACTACAAAACAATGACTGAACAGACACATACAAAAAACAAGAGCAGAATGTTTATTTTTCTCAAGTGTACATGGAACATTCTCCAGGATAGATAATACATTAGGTTACAAAACAATTCTTTTTTTTTTTACAGCACTAAGTATTTTAATAAATGGAAGCTGAAGTTTTCAAAATTTATATTCAATTTTACATATTACAAGCAACATATGAGCTAAGAATGTATAAAAATAAAATTATATTGGCCTGAATTTGTTACAACTTCCACTGTCATTTATTCAATATGTGTGTGTCTACATGTGCCAACTTACCCACTCAACTTTTATTGAGCAGCTACTATGTACAGCTTCCACTTGAATATAAAATGAACAGAGTGGACAATAATCCTTCCTTGAAAGAAGTTTATTATCTCATTTAGTTCTCATAACCATGCCTATTGAAGTTGCTTGTGCAAAGTCAAATGGCTAGAAAGTGGCAGACCTATAATTTGAGCCAAGAGCTGTTCGACTTCAGAAACACATCTTCCTAATTACCATTATTTACTACATGAGAGGTCAGATCACAATTATAAATCTATTTATTGCAAGTGGAATTATTTTGATGAGGGAAGTTATAGGATTTTTGTAAAAAAAATTACTATTTTTTTATCAAAGCTTGGAATATACTTAAAATTTTTAAGTGTTAAAGGAAATAGATAAAACCCCTCATTCCAGTTTTATTAGCTTATCATTGAAAAATGAAATTGTAATGTATATAAGCCATGTAACATAATGATTTGATATATGTATATATTGAGCAAAAAAAGAAGTGATTAATTATAACATACATCAACTCACTTAGTACCTTTTATTTCCTTTTATTTATGTGCGAACACTAGTATCTACTCTCTTAGAAAATTTCAATTAATACAACATTTTCAACAGTAGTCACTATTCTCTGAGGCCAATATCACCCTGTTACCAAAGCCAAATAAAGGCATTATAAGAAAACAAGACTGCAGAACAATATACATTATAAATACTCATGCACCAAATTCTATTGCATATTGAAAATATTGTACAGCATGATATGTGGAATTTATTCCTGGAATGAAAGAATGGCTCATCACACCAAAATCCATCCAATGTAATATACATTAACAGAATTAAGGGGAAAAATACATATGATCATTTCAATTGATACAGAAAAAAATTTGACAAAATAAAATACTTCTTCATGAAAAAAATTAACCAATGAAGAAAAGAAGGAAAAAATTCTTAAAATAATAAAGACTATATGCAGATAACCCACAGCTAACATCATACTCAAGGGTGAAGGAATGAAAGCTTTTTGTGTAAGATCAGGAGTAAAAAAGGATGCTCATGACCACCACTTCTTTTTTTTTATTACTCAATGAATTTATTACATTTATACTTGTACAATGATCATCACAATCCAGTTTTATAGTATTTCCATCCCACAGCCCCAGTGCATTCCCCCACTCCCAACCTCTCTCCTTTGGAAACCATAAGATTTTCAAAGTCTGTGAGTCAGGATCTGTTCTGCAAAGAAGTTCAGTCTGCCTTTTTTTCAGATTCCACATGTCAGTGAAAGCATTTGGTGTTGGTGTCTCATTGTCTGACTGACTTCACTTAGCATGATAATTTCTAGGTCCAACCATGTTGCAGCAAATGCCGGTATTTCATTCCTTTTAATGACTGAGTCGTATTCCATTGTGTATATGTACCACTTCTTCTTGATCCACTCCTCTATTGATGGACATTTAGCTTGTTTCCATGTCTTGGCTATTGCAAACAGTACTGCAATAAACATTGGAGTACATGTGTCTTTGTGAGTCATGGTTTTCTCAGGATAGATGTCCAGGAGTGGGATTGCTGGGTCAAAAAAGGAAGCCTATTACACTGCTGGTGGGATTGTATATTGGTTCAACCACTGTGGAAAACAGTATGGAGATTCCTCAGAAAACTAAAAATAGAACCACCACTTCTATTCAATATAGTATTTAAAGTTGTAGATAGAGAGAAATAGAAGTTATCCAAATTGAAAAAGAAGCAGCAAAATAATCTATATTTGCAGATGATATGGTCTTACAGGAAATATTAAAATAGCTACAAACTATTAAAATAAATTCAGCAAATTTAAAGGATGCAAGATCAACATGTGAAGATCAGATGTTTTTATAAAATACCAATGAATGATCTGAAAAAGAAATTTAGGACACAATCCCATTTACAGTAATATCAAAATAATAAAGCACCTAGAACTAAACTAAGGAAGCAAAAGATTTCTGTTGAAAACTACAATGCATTCTTGAAAGAAATTGAAGAAGACATTATTAAGTGGAAAGTCATTACATGTTCATGGATTAGAAGCTTTAATATTGTTAAAATGTTATACTACCCACAGTGTTCTACAGATGTAATGCAAAAACTCATCGTAAAATTCATAGCCCAAGAAGCTTGAAAAGGAACAAAGTTGGAGGACTTATAATTTTTGACTTCAAAAATTACTACAAAGATATAATAATCAAAACAGTATAGTATTGGCATAAATGCAAATATATAGACCAGTGGAATAGAATATAGTGCCCAGAAATAAACTTTAGTCAATATAGGACAAATGAATTTTAGCAAGTGTGCTAAAAATATTCAATTGGGAAATGGACTGCATTTTCAGAAAATGGTGCTAGGAAAAGTGGACATTTACATAAAAAAAATGAAGTTTTGACACATACAAAAAGTAACTCAAAATGGATCAAACACCTAAATGTAAGAGCTAAAACTATAAAACTCTTGAAAAAAACAAAACAAAACATGGAGAAAGAGCTTCATGACATTAGATTTGTCATTGTTTGGAAATGACACCAAACCCACAAGACACAAAGGAAGGATTAATAAATTAGACATCATCTAAATTAAAAATTTTTGCATATAGAAGAATATAATCAAGATGAAAAAATACAACAGAGAGTGGAGAAATATTTGCAAATCATACATAAAAAGTTAATATCCAGGATACATTAAAAAAACACAAAAAAATCTTACATCTTAACACCATCCATTTTAACCAACTCAAGTCTTAAATTCTGGTGTCTTATAACTTTTAAAGAATGTTAAAGTAATTATGGTAATTTTAAAATATAAAAGAGCTGTAGAATTCTAATAGGACATTAAAAAATGGAGAATATTTTTTTCATCTCAATAAATTATATCAATTCTATAATAAAACTGAAGGTAATGCAGATGAAAAATAGGAAGACATTTCCATTAAATACGTAAAGATTTCACACTTTAAGTAACTTTTAATCCACTAACATGATATAGTATTCATTTACTCAAAATGTGAATGGAACAGTGCTTGAGATATTTAACCAAAGGGAAATGAAGAGGTTAGGCTTTCTTTCTAGCCTATAGATTTATGATTCTATGGGACACTTTTATGTGAGTAGGAAATTTCAGATACTTAAAAATGATCAAATGCCATTTTCAATCAAATGAGGCAGCAAATCCATTCATATACAAAGAGTTTTATATAAGGGAGGAGAAGGGCTGTGTCATAATGTATGTGGCATCATTTTATTTGTTTGATTCAGTCTTTTCCAGACTAAGCTTGAAAGTTTTGATCATTTAAATTACTCATTTGGTAAGAAAAAAGACTTTCATGTTCATGCAAATTGAAAAATGGTGGATATCAGAAAGAAGATGAGTTGGAAAAACCTTTTTACATCTTATCAAGATATAAGTACTATATTCATATAATATATGTACCCAAATGGACCTTAATTCCCACTATTTTGCTTTCATTTGGTTTGTGTTTCATGCTAAACTAAGTTTAACACCTGGTCAGGTCTACATAGTAAGAGAAACACCGAAACAAATCTCTTTTGCTAATAACCCTCTTAGTGGCATACCAATAAGGAACTCTGGATCCTTGAACCAATATGTAAGACCAGCCATTAATTTTGCTACAAAGTGTAACAGTATTTGTAAAGAGCCAATAGTGTCATGTTTTATTTGTCCCCTCACCTTTATAATTTGTATTTACTTAAGTCTGTATCAGGTAGCTAATTAACTACTAATTTTTCTATATTATTTTAAAACATTTTGGTATAAAATAAATTTGTATTATTACTTGTTTTCAATTTAGCAGCCCCTGCAAAAAGAGGGGGGAATCTATATATTTTTCTTTCAAACAAATAATAATTTCTTAAATTGAAATCAAGGTGTATTGGGAGTTCTTGTTATGGTGCAGCAAAAATGAATCCGACTAGTATCCATGACAATGCAGGTTCGATCCCTGGCCTCACTCAGTGGGTAAAGGATCCAGCTATGCAGTGATCTGTGGTGTAGGTTGAAGATGCAGCCTGGATCTTGTGTTGCTGTGGCTGTGGCTGTGGCTGGCAGCTGCAGCTCCAATTCCACCCCTAGCCCTGGAATTTCCATATGCTGCAAGTGCGGCCCTAAAAATAATTTTAAAAAAAGATGTATTGACTTTTTGGGGAGCACCATGGCACTAGGAAGTTCTGGGGCCAGGTATTGAACCTGCATCACAGTGGTAACCAGAGGTAAGGCAGTGACACAGATCCTTGACATGCTGTGTCACCAAGGAAACTCCAATTTTGATGAGATTTTTTTCAGAGCTTTTTCTTTCTTTTTTTTTTCTGTGCCCAGGGCACATGGAAGTTCCAAGATGAGGGATTGAGCTTATGACACAGCAGTGCAACACCAGATCCTTTAATAACTGAGCCAACAGGAAAGTCCTATATTGACATTTATACAGTAGGCAATATAGACTGAAAAACACATTCCATTTTAGTCATTCTGAAAAATAAGGGAATTTTTGCTTCCATATAGGGGGAAGAGTAAATTAAACATGTGTACTTATATATGCTTTTGATGATTTCTTAAAAATATCTGATAACTGGGAATGGTAGAACATGACAAATGAGTTCTGCCACTATGAAGATTACAATTTAGAGAGGAAAAGAAAGTTTATTTTAAATTGAGAAGATTGTTATCAAGGATAACTGCCAAGATTTGTTGGGAACATATAAGATTTATCTGAGAAAATAATATGTATAGACTTGTGAGAAGTCAAATACAATGGGTAATTAAGAAGATTTTATACAGATATATGCCCAGGAATGGGATAGCTAGATCAAATGGTAGTTCTATATTCAGTTTTCTGAGGAATCTCCATGCTGTTCTCCATAGTGGTTGTGCCAGTTTAAATTCAAGCTAACAGTGGAGGAGGGTTTCCTTTTCTCTGGGCCCTCTCCAGTATTTGCTATTTGTAGATTTATTAATGATGGCCATTCTGACTGGTGTGAGGACGTATCTCATTGTAGTTTTGATTTGCATTTCTCTAGTAATTAGCAATGTTGAGCATCTTTTCATGTGCCTTCTGGGCATCCATATGTCTTCATTGGAGAAATGTCTATTTAGGTCACCTGCCCATTTTTCAATTGGGCTTTTTTTTTTGGTTGTTGGTGTTGAGTTGTATGAGTTGTTTGTATATTTTGATGACTAAGCCCTTGTCAGTTGCATCATTTGCAAATATTTTCTTCCATTCTGTAAGTTGTCTTTTCATTTTGTTTATGGTTTCTTTTGCTGTGTGAAATCTTGTTAATTTGACTAGGCCCCATTTGTTTATTTTTGTTTTTTTCTATTACCTTGGAAGACTGACCTAAGAAAATATATGTACGGTTTATGTCAGAGAATATGTTGCCTATGTTGTCTTCTAGAAGTTTTTGGTGTCATGCCAACATCCATGAATAATATAGATGCAAAAATTACCGACAAAATACCAGCAAATCATGTAAAATAGTATATAAAAAGAATCATATATTATATCAAGTTGGATTTATCCCAGAGACTCAAGGATGTTTCAACATTCACAAATCAGTCAATGTAATACAATACACCACATTAAACGAAGAAAGGATAAAAACAACATGATCATCTTAATAGACACAAAAAATTATTTAAAAAACTTGCCCATTCATGCTAAAAAATAAAATCATCAAAGTGTGTATATATAGAGGGAATATATCTCAAACATAATAAAGGCTATTCATGACAAACCCATAGCTAGCATCATCCTTTACAATGAAAAGCTGAAAGCCTTTCTCTAAATTTAGGAACATGATAAAGGTACCCATTCTTGCCACTTCCTTTTAATACAGTATTAGAAGTACTAGCCACAGAACTCAGACAAGATAAAGAAATAAAAATTATCCAAATTGGAAGGAATGAAGTAAAACTGTCACTATTTGCAGATGACATGATACTTTTTTTAATTTTTTTAATAGCCTCATCTGTGTTATATGGAAGTTCCCAGGCTAGGGGTAAAATCAGAGATGCAGCTACCAGCCTCCACCAAAGCAACAGAAATGCCAGATCCAAGCTGCATCTAAGACTTATGCCACAGGTTCCAGCAATGCCGGATTCTTAATTCACTGAGTGAAGTCAGGGATTGAATTCACATCCTCATGGATGCTAGTCTGGTTCTTAACCTACTGAGCCACAATGGGACTGTGATGACATGATACTTTATATAGGAAATCCTAAAGTCTCCACCCCAAAACTACTATAATTAATAAGTAAATTCAAGATAGTTTCAGGTTACATGATTAATAATGCAGAAATATTTTGATTTTTCATATATACTAATAATGAGAAAGCAAAAGCAAGAAAACAAATTGCATCAAAAAGAATAAAATACTTAGGAATAAAGTTAACCAAGGAGTGAAAGAAACTCCTATAATCTGATAACTATGAAATGTTGAAGAAAGAAATTAAAGGTGATAAAAAGGAGTTCCCACTGTGGCACAGTGGGTTTAGTATCCAACTGTAGGAGTCCCCATTGTGTCTCAGTGAGGATACAGGTTTTGATCTCTGGCCTGGCTTGATGGGTTAAGGATCTGGCATTGCCATAAGCTTAGATGTAGGTTGCAGATGCTGCTCAGATTTGGTGCAGTTTGTAGGCACCAGCTGCAGCTCCAATTCAACCCCTGGCCTGAGAACCTCCATATGCCACAGGTGTGCAGTAAAAAGAAATAAAAAAGAATCCAACTGCAGCAGCTCAAGTTGCTGTGGAGGTATAGGTTCAAACCCTGGCTCAGCACAGTGGTTTAAAGGATCTGGCAGTTGCAGCATAGGGCACAGCTGAGGCTCAAATTCAGTTTCTGGCCCTGGTACTTCCATATGCCATGGGTATGGCCATAAAAAATGATAAAAGTAAATTAAAAGATATTCCTTGCTCTTGGACTGGAAGTATTAATAAGATTAAAATATCCGTATTACCCAAAACAATCTACAGATTTAATGTTATCCCTGTCAAAATATCCATAACATTTTTTTCACAGAACTAAAGCAAATAATCCTAAAACTCATATAGATCCGCAAAATATGCTTAATTGCCAATAGAGTCTTGAGAAAAAGGAAAAAAGAAAAAGAAACACAAGGATATAACTCTCCCTAGCTTCAGACTATACTACAAAGTTACAGTAGTCAAAACAGCATGGTACTGGTACAAAAACAGACATATGGGTCAATGGAAGAAAATAGAGAGCTCTGACAAATCAACACACCTATAGTCAATTGACTTATGACAAAGGAAGCTAGAATATACAATGTGGGAAGGACTGCCACATCAAAAAGTGGTGCTCAGAAAATTGGACAGCTACATGTAAACAAATGACATTAGAAGATTTTGGGGGGTTCCCATAGTAGCTCAGCAGAAAAGAACACTAGTAGTATCCATGAGGATGCAGGTTCAATCCCTGTCCTCACTCAATGGGTTAAGGATTCAGAGTTTCCGTGAGCTGTGGTGTAGGTCATAAACATGGCTCATATCCCGGGTTGTTGTGGCTGTGGCACAGGCCAGCAGCTGTAGCTCTGATTCAACCCTTAGCTGCAAGTGCAGCCCTAAAAAGAAAAAAAAAAATTCTGCACACCATGTACAAAATTAAACTCAAAATATTTTATAGGTATAAATATACTACATGAAACTCTAAAATTCCTAGAAGGGACCATAGAACACCCTTTGACAATGTTTTTTTGGATCTGTCTTCTAAGGCAAAATAAATAAAAGCAAAAACAAACAAATGGGGCCTAATTAAATTTTAAAACTTTTTCTCATCAAAGGAAGATATCTTTAATATGAAAATACAACCTCCAGAATGGGAGAAAATATTTGCAAATGATATTACCAACAATGGGTTAATATCTAAAATATTTAAACAGGAGTTCCTGTTGTGGTACAGTGACAATGAATCTGACTAGTATTGAGTATGTGGGTTCAATCCCTGGCCTCACACAGTGGGTTAAGGATCCAGCATTGCCATGAGTTGTTGTGTAGGTCACAGATGCAGCTCAGATCCTGTGTTGCTATGGCTGTGGCGTAGACTAGCAGCTGTAGCTCCAATTTGACCCCTAGCCTGGGAACTTCCATATGCCTCAGGTGTAGCCCTAAAAAGCAAAAGTAAAATAGAATAAAATAAAATATTTAAACAATTTATACAACTCGATATCCAAAAAAAAAAAAATTAAACAACCCAATCAAAAATTGAACAGACATTCTGGATAGATATTTTTTCAAAAGAGACAAACAAATGGCTAACAGGCACATGACAGAGTGCTCAAAATCACTAATTGTTAGAAAAATGTAAATCAACATGACAATGAGATGGCACCTCACACCTGTCAGAACATCTATCCTCAAAAAGTCTATAAATAACAAATGTTGGCAAGGCTGTAGAGAAAAGGAGACACTTTTACTGGTGGTAAGAAGGCAAATTGGTATAGCTCTATAATGAACAGTGTGGTGATTTCTCCAAAAAACTAAAAATAGAACTACCATATGATCCAGCAATTCCACTCTAGTCTATACATCTGGAAAAAAAATGAAAACATTAATTTTAAAAGCTACATGTACCCCAATGTTCATAACAGTACTCTTTATAGGAGCCAAGTGCTAGATGAAACCCATATGAACATCAACAGCAAAATGGATTATGAATATATATATATATATATATATATAGTAAGTCAGACAAAGAAAAATACAGTATGATATCCCTCATATGTGGAACCTAAAAAATAATACCAATGTATGTATGTAGAAAAACAGAAACAGACTCTCAGATTTAGAAACAAACTAGTGGTTACTATTGGGGAGGGAAGAGGAGGAGGGGACAAGTTTGGGGTGTGGGATTAGAAATACAAACTACTATGTATAAAATAGATAAGCAGCAGCATATAATGTATAGCACAAAGAATTCTAGTCATTATCTTGTAATAATTTTAAATGGAGTTTAATCTGTTAAAATACTGAATCACCATGCTGTACACCTGAAAGTAATACAATATTGTAAATCAACTATGCCCCAATTAAAAAAAAAAAGTATCTTACTGCTACAGTCCTTTTATGCACTACATAGGACCTAGGCCCTTAGCACATCAGTGTTTATAGCGTCATGGCAACACAGATCACTTGATTTCAAATAGGACTACTGCCTCAAGAGACTCACATCAAAGTCACAAAATGGGAATTGCAGAATATTTATACTCAAAAGCTATGAGCTATCTATCATCCAAGGCATCCAGTATTTGAACTCCATCCTCTCATTCTTCCATATTCTTTATTTAGTTTTTATCTAACACTTAATCTTTAATCTACTTGACTTTATGAAAAGATCACCCTTAATAGATACCCTCTTATTTAAGTTCTTTTTTATATTTTTGTGATTCCTCAATTGTCCTACTAAGCTCACTTCTGATATAGATTTCTAGTTATTAGCTTATGTTTAGTTCTTTTGTTTGTGTCATCTGACTCCCTCAAAACCAGCCATCATGGACTCTGCTCCTTTTCTTTTGGTATTTAATACTTAGAAAATATCACTTGAGTAATTTTTGTATCATGAAAAATATATAATGTCAATATAAGTACCATTTCAGTCAATCTGTTTTCCACCATGCAAAAGGACTCAAGTTTGGTATATAATTATATTATCAATTTGCAATTAATTAACAGTGAACTGAAGTTTGGTACTTGCCATCAGCCTCTACATGGATTAAAACATGAGCCACTGCAACTGCCAACCCTCAACACCGGCTGAGCAGAGAGCTCTGGGTAGACCAGGAGTGAGACATTCTGTGCTCTGGGAAAACTGAAGAACAGATCTTCAGAAAGATATTTTTAGGAGAAGATTTTATGAGCCCAATTTTTGCATCTCTTTATATCTAGAAAAACACTAAAATCCTTCAATGATGAGATGTCTGTGACTAGTAGTAACCTTCACAAGACCAGCAGAAAATTTCAGTAAAATGTATGCATGTTTGTATGCACCACCTGCTTCACATTTATGACTTATCTTGATATGCCCACTTTCCTCTTTGGGGCGGTATTTCATATATTCAGAGCTATCTGAAATACTGCCTCCAGGGCTGTAGTTAACTGGAGGAAACAAAAGTTGTCACAGTCATCTGTCAATGTAATCACTCTATGGGGGGGGGGGTGGGGGGCAGTGAGCCCTGAGGGAACTCAGGAAAGAAACAAAGACGACTGGCCCCAGCTGAAGTGCATATCAAAGGAGTGATTCCAGTAAGCCCAGACCTTCACATCTTCCCATAGAAACTGGTATTCTGTAAATCTTTTTCTGTAAATCTGGTTATCTGTAAATCTTTTGTTCCTACTACCTTCCATTTGTTGAAAATATCATATATCCTATCATTAACCCCCCCCTCCCCCCCGTTGCCTCTTTGGAGCAGTTTCTCAGGGCTGCCTGAGATGCTGCCTTCTGGGCTTAAGTCCTAATTTAACCCCAAATAAAGCTTAACTCTCAACTTTCAGGTTGTGCATTTTTTAATAATGATTTTTATTTTTCCCATTATGTATGGTTTACAGTGTTCTGTCAATTTTCTACTGTACAGCAAGGTGACCCAGCACACATACATGTATACATTCTTTATTCTCACATTATCATGCTCCACCATAAGTGACTAGATATAGTTCCCAGTGCTATACAGCAGGATCTCATTGCTCATCCTTTACAAAGGCAATAGTTTACATCTGCATTTTGTTAAGTTGACACATATATACTACTTAAAGATAAGAAGGTATTCTAAATAGTTGCTTTATAATTCTAATCAACCTTAATACCATTCAAAGTAAATATGAATATGGCCACTTAAAGGATTTTTTTATCTCATAATTTGTAACTTCTTAAATAAGATCATGCTATCTTCTTAGTTTATTCAAGCATTCACTTAATTTGGTCATTATTCTTAGTTTAAATTTAAATAAAATATCAAATATTAATAGAACTTGAACAACCCATGGAGCACTTAAAATTGATTTTGTATGTGCTAAAACTGGTTTTTGAGAAAAAGTTCTCTATGAACATTTTGACACTACATTCTTGAACTGTGTTAGCAATAAAGATATGTGTATTGTAAGTGGCAATGAAAAATAATATGCTTTAAAGACGATACCATTCAAAGTACTTGTTCTTGAAAATAATATATACTTCTAGCACTCCAGAAATGTTATCTCACAGGATCTGCCCCAGGATTGCTGTTTGTCCTTTAATTTTTGAAAAATTTGCTCTTAATTTCATGGTTGCTTAACTCAAATAAGGTGGCAACAAATTGAAACTTATACTAACCTGTGAAAGTTGTATTGCCACAGGAAACCATTCACCTTTTGTTCTGTTATGTCCATCACAGAAGATTCTACTTTTTGTTCTTTGCTTTTAAGACTAGTTTCTCACTGTGAGCTTAAAGGCATCCATTAAACTCAATGGGAATATGAGATTTTAAAAAGTTCACTTTTTACCTCCAGCCTACTACGGCAGAAAGCTCTCTGAGCAAAGACCTCTGTTCCCCACGGCAGAAGAGCCACATGTACAGAAGAGAAAAACCAAGACTGTGGACATATGTAAATATAGACACAAGTTAATAAAGACAAGAGAAACTACTGATACCATAAATTAGACTTTTGGGCCTTTTATAATAAAACACACAAATAAGAGATCAGAAATGAAATAGCATATGATCATGGTTAGAATGTGCTGAGTTCTAGACATTTATCTAAGCAAGTACCTAAAGACAAGTTATCTTTCCTATATTTGGGCTCTTTGGGCTTTTCAGATCACCAAGGCACAGAGTACATGATTATTAACCTTATAATGATTCTTGGTGGTCAGGAATCTCCTTTGCCTTGGCTGCATAGAAGACTTGTAGAGACATTTTGGTTGGAGTAATCCTATTAACCCTTATCCTCATTTAAAAGAGGAGAGAGACAAAGGAATGATTTACCTGATTATTTAGCTTGGACAAAGGAACTGAGTTCAGTCTCTTTCTCTTTCTTAAGTGACTGATTTTAGTACAATCTGGTGCAATCTTAACAGTGTGGTAAACTCAGTAGGGTAAACTTCATCCTGAAGTTCAGCATTTCTTGTTCCTGATCCTATTAGGGTCATGGTTAGAGAGGAGAATAATTAGAAAGCTAATTTGGCTATAAATGCAAAACCACAATCTCTTATTTACTCAGGATTAACATTAATCTTTTAATCTCTGTCTGTCTGACTCCTGGAACTTTCAAATGGTATTGAAATATGGTGGGAAAGAGAGGAAATACTTATTAATAGCTCTATATAGTCTAGCATTAATTGGGTAGTTACTACATTTCACATATTGTCCTCAGTGGTTTATAGAAATTCTCTCATTTAAACTTCAAAATACATTTCATAGGTAAACTATAATTTTCCTTGTTTTACAGATCAGAAACTTGAGACTCAGAGTAAATAATATACTCAAAATTGCATAGCTAGAAAGTGATGGAGCCAAATCCTCTCTTATTTACCATAGCATATCTGTCAGGAGATGTGTAAAATTACTGATATTTTTTGGAGAAAGAGAGGAAATTGTCATTATTCTATTAGATATTTTATATGCAATAATTTTCTGTTCTTTTGAGATTAAATTATACTAACAATGGTTTCTGAATAAGAAGAGGGACCTTCCTTAAACTCCCTTTCCCTGTATCCTCTCATTATAGACCAGCTCACCTGGTCTCTCTTTTCTTCTATCTGCAGAGGTGATACTTAGAGTAGCCTGTAGAGACTGTTTCAAATGATGAAAGCAATACCTAAAGACAGCAATAGTCATTGTAGGTTCAAGTGATGTGATGGAAAGTATTGAATTGATGGGTTACTTTCTTAGTCTCTATGCATGAAAGGCTATCAAGAATGTAAAGGGCAGCCTGTCCTTTCATTACAAAAGCAGGAAAAGAGTTGACATTATGTGAAATTATTTATCAAATCACAAACAAGGGCACCAAACTAAAAAAAAAATGTTTTCATGGAATTCTTAAATTGAAGCCCCATCCCAATTCTTCTACATGAAATATGCATATAGAAGGAGTACCATGATCCTTCCTGAAAAATCAAATGAATTACATGATAGTCTTCATATCTTTACAAGAAGCAAGACCTAGTCATTAGCTTGCTGCTATTGTACTAGCCAGAAAATTTATTGTCAAGCACTTGTCAGTAGGAAAAAAAAAATTACATTTTCTAGCCACTCGCAATGGCACTGACATTTACTCAGAGTAAATCTAACATGGATTGGCTCAGTACAGCTCAGGATGACAGACATGACATTTACTGCTGCCATACTTTAACCAATATTGTGATGATAAGGTCTTGGATGTCCCATGGAATTGATGAAATATAATATCAAACCTGATGGATAGTCTATTTACCTCTTTGCTAAGTTCTAAGAAGAAATAAATTAAAGGCCTGTCTGTTGGTGCACTGTGGGAAAGAAAATTAAATGAATAGAAATATATTTTCTTCCAATTTCCCCAGATATTTCTACTCATTGGCTAGTTTATATTTCCTTTCACATCTGTTAGCATGAAGCAAGCTATTTCTTACTTCCATGGATTCTTCAAACTTTTTTACTATTCCACAATTAGTAGTGAAAGAAAAAAATTTTAAATGAAGTTCTTTTTCTTTTACCGTACCTCTATCACTCTCTCCCCTTCACTTCCATAATATGATATTTTAAATAAACATGATAATATATATAATAAAAACATTTCACAGATTCCTTCACAGATACTACATAAAATTACATTGATAATAACATTCTTTTACTTTCAAATGATATATATATATATATATATATATATGTGTGTGTGTGTGTGTGTGTATAATATATTCATTTATTAAGATTTAAGTGCAGGTGTTCCCTCTGTGGCAGACTGGGTTAAGAATCCAATTGCAGTGGCTCAGCTGGCTGTGGAGGTGTGGGTTCAATGCCTGGCATGGTGCAGTGAGTTAAAGGATCCAGTGTTGCTCTGGCTGCTCACAGCTACAGCTTGGATTTGATCTCTGGCCCAGGAACTTCCACATGCCACAGGAACAGCCAAAAAAAAAAAAAAAAAAAACAAAGACGTTCTTTTACAGAAAATGTCATGTACTTCAATTGTACTGTGGGGTTACATGTTAGATATTTTAACTACAATCTTAGTCAAAGTATAAGAGAATCAATGAAACTCTTATCTCCCCTTCCTATTTAAATCTCATTAAAATTGATGAACTTATTCTCTACCTTTGATAAATATTTTTTTCCTCATAGTTGGGGTTATAATATGTTTCTCAGCCCTCAGTTACCTCGGACAATTTCCTGTCTCATTTTCATTGATGATGTAAATCTACCTTTGCATCTCACCTCTTATTCAAAATAAAACCAATACAAGTGCTTTTTCTTCTGAAGTACTTGGAAGCTGTAGACTTGTCTCCATGAAGATATCAGCAAACTAATCCATTATCCCAGTGACCTTGAACATATTTGTCTGTCTAGATTCATTAAATATGTTAACAGCAGTCCTTGAAATACTTACTTGAATATTTAAGGCCAATGACATATCTACACAAGTCAGGAAATAAGTAATGAGTTCTTCCCATGGGTAGATCACTATAGTAGGTGCAGTGAAGAGGGAAGAGTTTGTTCCCAATTATTAAAGAGATTATTTGGCCAAGGGAAATTTATTTTGTAGTTTTTGGATGTTCATTTCCATTTTATGTTCTAGATGTTCTAGTTGTAGCTTTATTTATTTGTATTTTTGGCCACGTCCAAGGCATGTGGAAGTTCCTGAGCCAGGGATTAAAACTACACCAGAGTAGTGACCTTAGCTACAGCAATGACAATGCCAGATCCTTAACAACTAGGTCACCAGGAAACTCCAGCTGTATCCTTGAAATACAAAGGTTAGCTATGATATTTTGGAAAAAAATGAGAGTCACCTTTATTAACATATTTTTCTTGGAATAACTGAAGTGAGACTCTCTATATATTGTCAGAATTGTTGCTGTTATCTTTCATTTTATATACACCACATATACAGTATTATTTAGCTTTACCATTATCTTTTTCTGCAATAAAGCACACAGGGAAAAAAAAAAACCTAAAATGATTCATATCAGTCAATTTAACCTCATCATTTTTTCAGTAAACCTCAGCTTCATCCTTCCCAACAGATAGGGGTCCAGATTTGTGGTTCAATTTTATCTCTAAGGCTACCTTGTAAAAGTAATACTTCTTTCTATCATTTACTTTACCTGTCTTAATTCTTAAATCATTTCATTGTTTTAGTTAATAGAGGAATCAAATCATTCATACATGTGACTTGCTAATAATAGAACAAAACACACCACCAAGCACAAATTAGTATGCTATGACATCTAAACAGATGGTGCTTAGAAAGCAAATTCCTGAAAGCCATCTGCACCACAGTCACTACAGTGACTGAATCCAAAGCTAGGAATAACCTGAGCCAAAATATCTTTACTTCAGATTTGTTGGCTGAAGCTGATAGGGTGAAGATAATAAATTTACTTCAATTTACATGCCAAGTCTGATCACCTGGTTGTGGCTGCCTGGTGTGCTGTGCAGAGAAGAAATTGAAATCATACCAATTCTCACCAGGATAAAAAAGCATGATTGAGTTGACAGGGCCATGGCCCTGGGTGTGAAATGTTAAGAAACCTGCAAAATAGTTGTTATTTCTGAGCCAGGAAAAATTTACAGATGAAGAAGTTGCTTTATATAATTAAAAGCAGAGTCACCACTTGTGACTCTGTGTGTGTGTATGCTCACATATGTGGGTGTTACAACATTTTGAGGTTTAGGAAAAAGTTTTATTTTTTATTTCATATTGGTTTGTTTGAGCATTGGAAATAATCTTGACTTTTAATCTTTTATGAGTCACATATATGTATATGTGTTTAATGACAATAGGAAATTAATCACAAAAGTGTTCAGTTGATGTCCTTAAAAATCTGTAAAGGAATGAGACAACTGTCATGCAACAACATGTTTAAAGTCTAAGCATTTTATTCTTGTTTTCATTTTTAAAATTTTTATATTTATAAAGTATAGTTGATTTACAATGTTGTGATTATTTCTACTATACAGAAAAGTGATCCAGTTATACATGAAAACACATCCATTCTCTTTCAGATTATTTTCCCACATAAATTATCACAGAATATTGGGTAGAATTCCCTGCATTATACAGCAGGTCCCCACTGGCTGATCATTCTATATACCTCAGTGTGCATATGCCAATCTCAAAGTCCCAATTCCTCCCTCCCCTTCCCACCTGTCCCCTTTGGTATCCATAAGTTTTTTAAAGTCTGCAGGTCCATTTCTATTCTGCAAATAAGTTCATTGGTATTGATACCGGAATCCGGGTTTTTGTTCATGGCAGTCAAAGAATGAACTCCATGAACACACAGGCCACAAGTAAGCAAAGTCTTTATTAAAGGAAAGCAAATAGCTCCCAGGGCTGCTGGGACAGGGGAGAAGAGCCCCCTTATCTATTATCCTATAGGGATTTTTATCTCTTAAAGGTGGGGAGGGGCACCAATGTGGGGCCCAGAAAGATGTATTTTTTTTTTCCCATTGACCTTTCTCAATTATCTATATCAGTCCAATTGGGGTTTTAGGGTTGGAAATGTCCCATAAGTTTTCTGGTTTTTTTGTCCCTTTCTTTCCTTAGACCAAGTCACCATTATTCTCATTCCTTTTCTATCAGTTGAGGAGTGGGCTAGAGATTAACATTTCCTATAGTAAACAAAGACTGTGGGTAATGCACATATCCTATAATAAAACAAGGTCTGTGGGGGTGTTACTCCCTGGAGCCCTTAAGCCACAGATGTTAATCAATAGCAATAGCAAATAATGTATCAGAGCCCATGTTCCTACACTGACTACCTGAGTTAATATTTTGTCTCAGTATCCTTTTTTAAGATTCCATGTATAAGTGATATATGATGTTTGTCTTTCACTGTCTAACTTCCGGTCCATCCATGTTGCTGCAAATGGCATTATTTCATTCTTTTTACGGCTGAGTAATATTCAATTGTATGTATGTACCACATCTTCTTTATCTATTCCTCTGTTGATGGACTTTTCAGATTGTTTTCATGTCTTGGCTATTGTAAACAGTGCTACGATGAAAATTTGAAGTGCATGTATCTTTTTGAATTATGGTTTTCTCTGGATATATACCCAGGAGTGGGATTGCTGGATCATATGGTAGTTCCATTTTTAGTATTTTGAGGAACCTCCATATTGTTTTCCAAAGTTGTTGTACCAATTTATATTCCCCAAAACAAACATTTTATTCTTTAACCAGGCAGCTACATCTAGTAACTATGATCCATCTTCTGCCTCACCTCCAGTGCCACCTCATTGTCAAAGAAGAAACCCATAGATTTTGAGGAGGGTAAGAGAAATAGAGATATAGGAGAGTGAGATGTGGGAAGGAAAAAGGGGAAGAGTTAAAGAATATGGGGAATCTGTGAGAGAATTTTTGAAGATCCAGTGAAGGTTTACATGAAAATACTTTCCAGAAAGCAAGGAAAAGAGGTTTAATTCCTCATGGAAAACAAGGGAGAGATGCAAAAACTTCTAAATAATGTTTGCAAACACAGGGTAAATTTGTTTATAGAACCCTGCTTTGATTATATATGGATACAGTACAGAATTGATGTTCTTTCTATGTGTCCCAGAATTATCAGAAACATTTTTTTTTTTTTTACATTTTATCCTGATGTAAGGCAGTGTCCTCAAGGTAACTGCATGAGATGTTCACAACATCTTAAAGATGATAAGACATCACATCTAATACTATGCTGGTGTACTACTTGATCCAAAATTATTTCCTCATGGATTCACTTCAGCCAGACTTTGGGTCATTATGGTTCTACTTTTCTATTTCTGTAATAGTAGAATAGAACTTGAACCTTGAGCCGGACAATTTCATCTGGGATCAAGAAATTGTTTTTCTCTGTATCTTAACTTTATTCCCTAAAGAATTGTTTTCATGAGTATATTTTAAGATCGATTTATCTTTCCTCTTTTGATTTATCTTTTGCTCTTTTGAAGTTTCACAATGATGTATGGAGATGTGAATTTATTTTTATTTATCTTTCTTGATACATATTGGGCTTACTGTAATTGTGGATTAATGTCATTATTAACTTCTGAAAATTCTCAATATGACTTTAAATATCTTAACTCCTCCATGTTTTCTAATCTCTCTTTCAGGAACTCTGATTACATATATGTATATATTAGACCTTCTTTTTAAATTATAGTTGATTTACAATGTCTCTTCTATTTCTGTGGCACAGCAAAGTGAGCCATTCACACACAGTCCCTGTGCTGTACAGTAGGACCCCATTGCCCATTCATTCCAATTGTAACAGTTTGCCTCCACGAACTCTAAAATCCCCGTCCATTCCATGCCCAAACCCTCCCCCTTGACAACTACAAGTCTGTTCTCTATGTCTGTGAGTCTATTTCTGTCTTGTAGACAGGTTCATCTGTGCCATATTTTAGATTCCACATATCAGTGATATCATATGGTATCTGTCTTTCTATTTCTGACTTAACTTCACTTAGTATGAGAATATCTAGTTCCATCCATGTTGCTGCAAATAGCATTGTTTTGTCATCTTTCATGGCTGAGTAGTATTCCATTGTATATATATTCCATGTCTTCTTAATGCATTCATCTGTTGGTGAATATTTAGGTTTTTCCCAGTCTTGGCTATTGTGAATAGTGCTGTGATGAAAATACGGGTGCATGTGTCTTTTTGAATGAATGTTTTGTCTGGATATATGCCCAGAGTGGGATTGCTGGGTCACGTGGTAGTTCTATATTTAGTTTTCTGAGGTTCTTCCACACTGTTTTCCATAGTGATTGTACCAATTTACATTCCCACCAACAGTGTAAGAGGGTTTCCGTCTCTCCACACCCAGAGCATATGGAGCATTTCTTATTTGTTGACTTTTTTTTTTATCTTCTTAGAGCCACACCCAGAGCATATGGAGGTTCCCAGGCTAGGAGTCAAATCAGAGCTGTGGCCACCATCCTATGCCAGAGCCACAGCAACATGGGATCCTTAACCCACAGAGTGAGGCCAGGGATTGAACCCACATATTCATGGATCCTAGGCAGGATGGTTAACAATTGAGCCATGAAGAGAACGCCATTTGTTGACTTGTTAATTATGGCCATTTTAACTGATGCGAGGTGGTACTTCATTGTAGTTTTGATTTGTATTTTTCTTTTTTTTAAATTTTTTTCTTGTTTTATTATTTAATTTTTTTTTCCACTGTACAGCATGGGGACCAAGTTCCTCTTACATGTGTACATTTTTCCCCCACCCTTTGTTCTGTTGCAATATAAGTATCAAGACATAGTTCTCAATTCTACTCAGCAGGATCTCCTTGTAAATCCATTCCAAGTTCTAATAATTAGTGATGCTGAGCATTTTTCATATACCTGTTGGCCATCTGTATGTCTTCTTTGGAGAAATGTCTATTTAGGCTTTCTGTCCATTTTTCAATTTGGTTGTTTGTTTTTTTGCTGTGGAGTTGTGAGCTGTTTGTATATTTTGGAGATTAGATACCTGTTTTTGCATCATTTTCAGAGATTTTCTCCCATTCTGTGTGTTGTATTTTCATTTTTAAAAATGATTTCCTTTGCTGTGCAAAATGTTTTGAGTTTAAATAGGTCCCTTTGGTTTATTTTTTATTGATCTTTTCCTAAGAGGTATATCAAACAAGGTATTGCTATGATTTATGTCAAAGAGTTTTCTGCTTGTTTTCCTCCAGGAGTTCTGTAGTATCTGGCCTTATATTTAGTTTTTAATCCACTTTGAGTATATTTTTGTGTATAGGCTTAGAGAGTGTTCTAATTTCATAGTTTTACATGTAGCTGTCCAGTTTTCTCAGCACCACTTATTGGAGAGACTATCTTTCTTCCACTGTATGTTCTTGCCTCTTTTGTCATAAATTAGTTGATCATAAGTACTTGGGTTTATTTCTGGGCTTTATATCTTGTCCCATTGATCTATATTTCTGTTTTTGTGTCAGTACCATATTGTTTACATAACTGTTGGCTTGGTAGCATACCTTTATTTTTTGGTAGGTATTGCATTGAATCTGTAGATTGCCTTAGATAGTATAGTCATTTTGACAATATTGATTCTTCCAATCCAAGAGCATGGTATATTTTTCCATCTAGTTTTGTCTTCTTTGATTTCTTTTATCAGCATCTTTTGTCTCTTTAGATAGGTGTATTCCTAATTATTTTTTTTTCTTTTTGATGCTATGGTAAATGGAACAGTTTCCCTAATTTCTCTTTCTTATTTTTCATTGTTAGTATGTAGGAATTCAATCAATTTCTATGTATTAATTTTGTATCCTGCAACTTTACCAAATTCACTGATGAGGTCTAACAGTTTTTTTGGTAGTGTCTTTGAGATTTTCTAGGAATAGTATCATGTCATCTGAAAACAGTGATAGTTTTACTTCTTCTTTTCCAATGTGGATTCTTTTTATTTCTTTTTCTTCTCTGATTGTCATTGCTAGGACTTTCAAAACTAGGTTGAATAGTTGTAAAAGTGAACATCCTTGTCTTGTTCCAGATCTTAGTGGAAGTCTTTTCAGCTTTTCATCATTGAGGATGATGTTAGCTGTGGGTTTGTCACATATGGCTTTTATTTTTTTTATTTTTATTTTTTTGTCTTTTTGCTATTTCTTTGGGCCACTCCTGCAGCATATGGAGGTTCCCAGGCTAGGGGTCCAATCGGAGCTGTAGCCACTGGCCTACGCCAGAGCCACAGCAATGCGGGATCTGAGCCGCATCTGCAACCTACACCACAGCTCACGGCAACGCCGGATCGTTAACCCACTGAGCAAGGGCAGGGATAGAACCCACAACCTCATGGTTCCTAGTCGGATTCGTTAACCACTGTGCCACGACAGGAACTCCCCAACATATGGCTTTTATTATATTGAGGTAGGTTCCCTCTATGCCCCAATTTCTGGAGTGTTTTTATCAGAAATGGTGAATTTTATCAAAAGCTTTTTCTGCATCTATTGAGATAATTATATGGTTTTTTAATTTCAGTTTGTTGATGTTATATATCACACTGATTGATTTGTGTATATTGAAGAATACTTGCATCCTTTGAATAAACCCCACTTGATTATGGTGTATGATCTTTTTAATATGTATTTGTACTTTGTTGGTATATATTTTGTTGAGGATTTTTGCATCTAGCTTCATCAGTGATATTGGCCTGTAATTTTCTTTTATTGTGTGGTATCCTTGTCTATTTTTGGTATCAGGGTGATGGTGGCCTCATAGAATGAGCTTGGGAGGTTCCTTCCTCTGCTGCTTTTTTGGAAGAGATTCAGAAGAATAGATGTATTTGACATTCTCATTACATTTTCCAGATCTCTTAGCCTTTTTTTTTTTTTTCACATTTTTCATGTCCTTGCCTTTATCCTTGCTACATTCTGGATATTTTCTTCTGATCTATCTGCCACTTCCCAAATTCTCTCTTTAGTTGTTTTTAATCTACTTTAAAGCTATAATTGTGGTATTCATTGACATTGATGACAAGATATATTTTCCTAACATTTTATTTAGCTTTTATGAAAATTTTCCTGCTAGAACACTTAAAGTATCTTAAAGTATCTTGCTCCTGATTCATTTTCCAATTTACCATTAATTCCCTTAAATATTCTGTACATTTAAAAATATTCTATATTTGAAGAGTTCACATTGTAGTTCAGCAGAAATGAATCTGACTAGTAGTATCCATGAGGATGCAGGTTCAGTCCCTGGCCTTGCTCAGTGGGTTAGGGATCAGATGTTGCTGTGATCTGTGGTGCAGATCACAGAGGTGGCTAGGATCCTGTATTGCTGGGGTTGTGGCATAGGCCAGTGGCTACAGCTCTGATTAGACCTCTAGCCTGGGAACCTCATATGCTGTGTGGGTGTGGCCTTAAAAAGACAAAAAAAATATTTTTGATAATGCCAATATCTGAAGTATTTAGGAATCTAATTCTATTACTTGTTTTTATGATTATTACCCCTACATCCATGCTTTCTTGTATGTTTGATATTTTTTATTGTGATATATTTGTTTGAATTTAGTCATCATAATCCTGAGGACTATGAGAACAGAGGGATTTACTCTCCAGAGGGACTTACTTTTACCAAGAACCATGGTTGCTACAAGTCTTAAGATACTACAATTTCTAGGATTGAAGATTTCTGATCATGGGGGTAGTTTAAGTTCAAACTCCTTTCCCAAATGTAATCAGAGTTATTCTTCAGATTCTGAATGAGACTATTTTTCCCATCCAGAGGAAGGGCAAAACCAGAGAAGTTTCCTCATTTCTTCTCTTTAGCCTACCCCACCTCTTTTCAATGAATGTATCAACTTTTGCACAAAAGTAACTTCCATCTTCTGTATTCCAATTTCTTCTGCCTCTGTGACTTTTCCTTGTATTTAGCATTTTATATTTTCTGTATTCACTTTATACTGTAGAAGATATATGTAATGTAGAAAGCAAATTCTGTTATTTGCTATTATCCCAATTCTTGCTCATACTGCCATGCATTTTACTTTTTTATTTTTTGGCTGCACCCATGGCATGTGGAAGTTCCCAGGCCAGGGACTGAACCTCTGCCATATCAGCAACCCAAGCCACAGTAGAGACAACAGAGGATCCTTAACTTGATGAGCCACCAGGGAATTCCTGCCATGCCTTTAAAAATGTATTCAATACTTGAGTGTTTTGTGGTAACAGAAATCTTTTCAAATACTTGATCTATCAGAATATCTCTTTGCTTTTTAACAGAACTGGATTGAAAACCAGGAATAGCAAATAAAATTGTTAAAACTTGGGGGACTAACTAAATTTTCCAAGTTCTGATTTTACATGTCTAAAATATATGTCACTGCTTTTCTAAAGTTTTATTTTATTTAGCAACAAACTTTTCCCTTCAAATTTTATAAGCAACATAGATATATTATAAAGAACAAGCAGAGTTGCTCTGATTAAAGTAGGAATAAAAAGGTACTGATTCCACACTTTACAATCTCCTCCTTTTCATGCTCTCTTCTATTATGGTGGTCCCAAAAGTACCTCTGCAGAACCTTATGACTATGAAGTACCCTTGGAAAACCACTATAATAAGATATTTCTTAAAAAATTTTTAATTTTAAAAATATGTGAATATCAGTGAGAGTTTTCCATTCCCTCTCCTGAACAAGTTGTGCTAAAGCTATTAAGTGAGCTAATCAAGGAGAGAATCAACAGTACTGT
This sequence comes from Phacochoerus africanus, assembly GCF_016906955.1. NCBI lineage: Eukaryota > Metazoa > Chordata > Mammalia > Artiodactyla > Suidae > Phacochoerus > Phacochoerus africanus. Next base: position 80,988,282 of record NC_062560.1, on the reverse strand, counting down.
TTTGTATATTTGAAAGCTGCTAAAAGAATAGGTCTTAAGGTTCTCATCACAAGAAAAAAAAACTGAAACCATGTGTGGTGATGGATGTTAACTAAACTTATGGCAATAATTGTGTAGTGTATACATACATCAAACCATTATGTTGTACACTTATGACTAATACAATATTACATGTTGCAGAGACCAGCTCAGCAGGTGAGAGCTGAAGAATTGGTGCTGTGAAACTTAAGAAAAGGTTAACATAAAATAAGACACAGAGACATTTATCTTAATCAAATGTGGGAACCGGGGGATTCAAGGTCTCAGTGACCAAGATCCCCACTTCAAGAAACCACACTGCTTTTATTGTGCTCTTTAGGATTATGTCAAGTGAAGAGTTTTTATATTATTTTAAAAGCTTTAGCTGGTAAAGCTTTCATTCTGACCTTTAGGCATTTAACAATCATTAGCATTGAGGAAGCCTGGCATCAGCTGTCTATGCATAGCACTTAGAGAATCACCATTGCACTTCTGCGTGCCTATCTGCAGCAACCTGGTGTGCCTAGGTTTGCATCTTATTCTCCTTGGTGATGCATATACTGCTAAAGACCCCTCATAAACCCCCGGGAGCCTTGAGGCTCCTTCCTCTTCCTCTTATTTTAACAGGACGTATTATGCTGTACAAATGGCTTGCTAATCTGCACAGGTCTGGCATGCCTAGACCAATGCATTATGTCCTCATTCAGCTGACCACATGAATAACTTATGTCTTTAGGTCTTTGTTCTTAAGCTTAAGTTATTTACCAGCATTGTGACTGTTTTTCAAAGTAGGAAGATGGGATAAAGTAAGTCAAGAAGATGGGATAAAGTAAAGAAGGACAAGATGGAGTTTTCAGCATAGAAAATAAAGCAGAAAGGCTAAGAAAAGATTGTTGAAACATGTATCCCAACCAAATGTCAATTATATCTCAGTAAAATATAAAATAAATGTGTCAAATCAACACATTTGCTCCTTATACTACACAATGTTATATGTCAATGATATCTCAATAAAATACATTTTAAAAAGAGGATCTTATGAACAATTTTATGCCAATAAATTTGAAACTTAAATAAATGGTAAAATGTCTATAAGTAAGTAAGTAAGTAAATAAATAAATAAAACTGGGGAGGTGGGGTGAATAGGCAGAACATAGAGGACTTTTAGGGTATTGAAAGTACTCTGTGATACCATAATGATGAATACATGTTATTGTTAACTTGTTCAAACCCACAGAATATACCACACCGAGAGTGAACCATAAGGTAAATTATGGGCTTTTGGTGATGACAACGTGCCAATGCAGGTTAGTCAATTGTAAGGAATGTACAACTAATATGTAGGAGGTTGACAATGGAGTCAGGAGCATGTGGGAAATTTCTGTACCTTCCCCTCAATTTTGCTATGAATCTTCGACTGCTCTAAAAAATGAAGAATTAAACACACACACACACACACACACACAGTGCTATATTTGCATAGACACACAGACCTATCTACAAAATGAAAATAATCTTCACATATATCAACAAAAGATTTTTGACAAGGATGCCTCAGTAAATTAAATACAGAATCACCATTTCATCCAGAAATTCTACTTCTAGGTATATACCCCAAAGAATTGAAAGCAGGAACTGGAACAGATGTTTTAAATCAATGTTAATGGCTGCATTATTCATAGAAGCCAAAAGGTAAAAACAATACAAATATTTATCACAGAAAAAATAACAAGTGGTTTATGTGCAAAATGAAATATTTTTCAGGCTTTAAAAGAAGTTCTGACACAATCTACAATATGGATGAACTTTGAACACATTGTATGCTGCATGAAATAATCCAATAATATATGAATCCAATTATAAGAGATACCTAAAATAGTCAAATTTATAGAGGCAGACAGTAGAATAGAGATAGCTAACAACTGGGGGAGGGGGGAAGAGGAGTTCATGTTAAATGGACACAGAGTTTCAGTTGGGGAAATGAAAAAGTTCTGGAGTTGGATGGTGGTCATAGTTGCTGAACAATGTGAATGTACTCAATGTCCCAAACTATAAAATTGAAAATGTTAAAATGTAGATTTTGTGTATGTATATTTTACTACAATAAAAAGTCAAATCACACCAGGATATTTTATCTGTATTTCAGAATTTTATTAGATTTTTATGTGCACATTTACTTAATTCTTTTTTCAGAAATTCCCCATTTTCCTACAAGTGAACTGGAACTTCAAGAAAAACAATGCCAAAAATCAGTAAAGTTAAACCTTGCATATGAATTCCTACTACAATTTAATTTTCTCTCTAGGCTTTACATGTTGAGGCAGGTGATAATGAGAGGAGTCAGACAGAAAAAAGAAAATGTTTTCTATCCTAATTGGATGAAAAACATGTGCAGATCTGAAGATATCATGATCTCTTGCTGCTCATACACACATAAAATTTCAATCTCCTTCACTTGAAGATAAAATATATGGAGTAGAAAATCATTTGCCATATAAAATGTTTTCTTTTTTCCACTTACAGAAGGGAGCAAATGGCAGAAGGAAACGAAATATTCTTAATTGAACTTGTTATGACTTCCATACATTTTATTGTGTGAAATGAGTTCCTTTTAAAATTTAGAAAAGATTGTAATGTTTTTTTTTTTTAATCCAGCAAGATTCTCTAAAATTCTGAATTTTCAGAATCAGAGGTTTGAGAAGATCTAAATTTAGTGAAACTTTTCAGATAATTTTAGGATTCAATATGTATATATAACAAAATCAGTTTTAGGTTAAAAAGAGATAAATATTTAAAAATCATAAGAAAAGAACCTAATCAAAATTAGTTGCTCTAAATTTTAATATTCTAAATATTTATGCAAATATTAGTGGTGTTTGTTAAAGTTACTTGTTCAAATGTACAAAAATCTTAAAAATAATAATTATTATCTTTGAATTGCATGATGGGTTTTCTATATTTTACAGTAAGTGTGGCTTACTTTGAGAATCTGCAACACTAAAACAGAACCATAAGCAAACAAGCAGAATAACTATTATGATGCTTTGTTTAAAGGCTCCGAGCCTAGGGTAGGAAAGGACATGTTAACATTTTTCTCTGTGATTTAATTTTGATATTGATTTATTTCTTATGAGCTGGCACCACTACCACACACCTATTTGCTTTAGGTCCTGTTATCTAAATCTGCTCTTTGTTTTAATATTTAGCATATAGTATTTACAAGATTGGTTACAAATTACATAATGGAACATGTATAAGGACATAAATTTCATTAAATAGTTCCCAAAACAAAGGCAAGAACCCTAGCCACAGGCTTGCAAAAGTGTAATAGCCTATGTCTTTTGTTGCTGTATTTGGCAAGATCATAAAGTATTTTACTCCAAAAATAAAGTAATGTTTGCATTGAAATTCTGTAAAAGTTCACAGAAAATAATGCAGAGAGCATTCCAAGGGTCTTGTGTGTTCAGTAACTCTACACCAACTTGGTTTTCATATCATTACTATAAAATGCTTTTTTTTTTTATTTTGGTTTTTAGGGCCACACCCATGACATATGGAAGTTCCCAGGTTAGGGGGTGGAATGGGAGCTGCAACTACCAGCCTATAACACAACCACAGCAACTTGTGATCCAAGCCACATCTATGACCTGAACTAGAGCTCACAGTAATGCCAGATCGTGAACCAATGAGTGAGGCCAGGGATTGAACCTGCATCCTCATGGATACTAGTCGGATTCATTTTTGCTGAGCCATGATGGGAACTCCCATTACTAAAAAATGCTTTATGTAATATATTTGACAATTATCAAAATATAGTAACTTTATTCTTAGAAAATAGAAAGGTAGACACCGTTGTTAAATCTGTCAAGTAAATGTGTGTTGATATAGGCACATTATCAAGGTATCATGTTTACAATTTATATATATTCCCACTTTGATCATTGTTGAGCAGATTTAATCAGATTTAAGCAGATTTAATGGCTCACTCATTCACATACAACTTTATCATCAAACTAAAATTGTAGCAATTAATTTCAGACAACGCAGAGACCAACTGTTTTATTAATGACCTTTTTTTTGCCGTAATGCTTCTTGAAAAGTTGTCCCACTTTTAGGGCAGCAGGTACTTTTTGACTTGATATAACTTTTTTCATACCAAATATATAATGTTATAAGAAGTTATATTTCAACATTTTTTTCATACACACTCAACCATTTTACTTAACACAAAAAATTCTAGTCAATTCATATATTATGTAAACAACTTAGAACTGTATGCCATGTAGTGCTCTTATATTTTGCCTTTATTTTGAATTAAAAGATAGTTTGTATTTCACTGAAATTTAGTTTGTATTTTACTGAAATTTGAATGCAAGGTAAGTTTTTGAAAGCAGACTATAAGTCAAGCAAATTTTCATTTTGACTTTTTTTTCAATCCAAGATTTTACATCCTCTGTGAAATTTGAATGTCAAATCTCAAGGAAAAGAAGATTATCATCAAACCATACCTGATTCTTATATTAAATATCTGACTATATGTTGGTTATCTGACTTTCTACCACCTTATAAAGAATGCATCACAGCTTTTCCCTACAATCAAGCCTACAATCAAGCCTACCCTTCCTCCTTTGACAAGTATAAAAAAAACTGCTATGCTTTATGCGCACAAAGGTCATTTTTTTCAAGTGTTTCTTATATAAGTTATTTCCATTGTCCAATTGGTAGACTTTTCTATATTTGAAAATTGCCTTGGCTTGGGATCGAGCATGTGACACATTTTCCATTAAAATTAGTGGAGATATTTTTCCACTTAACAACTTTTTATTCAGTGGCAGGAAATTAAAGATCAAATCAACATTGTTAATTGAAGAGAGACAAACTTTTCTGTTTCTTTTATTACATCATCTTTGAATATATTTTCAGTTACAAATACATCTGATCAATGTAGCCTTTAAAACAAGGTTATAGTCTTCATGAAGAAGGAATGATGACAGCTTGGTTTTCTGCCAGCTTAAGATCTGAAATAAATTGTATCTCAAAACCAGTATTCTCAACTTGTGATGTCCATAATTGAAATAACAGATTACAGTAATCCTACATATTATGACCAATTTAATTTTTATTATGATTTTTATTTCTTTCATGTAAAGCAAGATGTTCATGTTTTCCTATTCTTTGGTCACTACAAGTGATTCACATAGGATCCTTATACATTGTAGTTACTTATTGGTGAATAACAATTTCCAGAAAGTGAGAGTACTTGCATTTTACTACTTAGTAAATATAGCATAAAGATTGTAGCAACCGGCATTCTGAACAATGGGTGTTTGTATCCATTTCCACATAGCCACACCAATATTTTATATTATCAAATCATTTAAATATCTTAGAATCACATGGATTATCAAAACATAAATATATCTTATTTCAATTTGCAATACCCTGACTACTAATATGAGTGAGCATCTAATCGTGTTACTGGACATTTGAAATCATGGTCAAGTGGATTTCAAGTCCATCTTCTTTACCTATTTTTCTATTGGGTTTTAAAAGCTTTCCTTTTCAATTTGTAGAAGTCTTCATATACTAATACAATTATTTTTTGTCAGCCAAATAGGTTTCAAGTTTGTAATTGTGTTTTTAATTTTGCTTGTGGTGATTTTTTGTTGTAAATTTTTAAAAATTTTGTTTTATAAAATGTTTATCTTTTACAGTTTCTAGATTTCTTGTGTTCTCCAACTTCAGCTTTAAAAAGCATTTAAAATTTTATATGTGTCTATGTGTGTTTTGTTAAATTATTTGAAGGAAAGATGTTTTTTACTTTCTTTTCCACAGGTATACTGTCAATTATGAGATCATGAATTATTATATAAACCATTTTTTTTTACAAATAACTTGAAATGTCTGTTTAATCATATGCTACATTCCCATAATACTTAGAACATTTTCTGGTTTCACCATTCTGTTCTACTGATCAGTTTATCCATTTGTATTTTGACATCGGTACTTTTATGGGAAGTTTTCTTTTTCTTTTCTTTTTTTTTTTTGTCTTTTTAGGGACACAGCAATGGCATATGGCTTTATGGAGGTTCCCAGGCTAGGGGTTGAATTGGAGCTGTAGCTGCCGGCCTATGCCAGAGCCACAGCAACGTGGGATCTGAGCTGCATCTGCCACCTACACCACAGCTCACGGCTGGATCCTTAAACCATTGAGCAAGGCCAGGGAACAAACCCACATCCTCATGTACACTAGTTGGGCTCATTAACCACTGAGCCAGAAAGGAAACTCTATGGGAGGTTTTCTTATTTACTGGATCAAATTCTCTGTTACTATTTCCTTTCTCAAAAAGTTCTTCATATATTTATTCACCATATGAACTTCAGTTACAGAAAGAAATTTAAAAGCTCAAAATCATCAACTTAGGATTCTGATAGGACTTGCATTAAATTTTAAGTTAATTTAACTCTAACCTTGTATGATATTAAACCCCTTTATGAAATATTTACTGTACCACAGGCATGTAATTTGATTAAAAATAACAAAAATGTTTTTTTATTATCTGAAATTATAGTTATACGTTATTATTTACAAGCTGTGTATTATTGTTATTTTTTAATGTCAGTATATACTTGGTGTTAACGAGAAGCTTTCGAATATCATTCCTCACTTTATACCTTATGTCTCATTGACTTCTCCTTGAATTTGTATTTTTCTTGCTGAACTATGCCTTCCAATAATTCTTTCAGAGTGGATCTATGAGAATATTTTTCAATTTGCAATCAGGAGGGGTGTTTTAACTAGTTCTGGCCAATGGGGTGTGAGTAGAAGTAACTGGGGAAATAAATGCTCTTACATGATTTTCAAGATCCCCCTACTTTTGTATTAAGATAGAAAGATTAAAGCAGCCTGATTCACTGGCTCATTTTCCAGAAATGAGCTGCTCTGCTGAGTCACCTAACCTATACCAATTTGAGTGTGTGTGAAAGATACATTTTTGCATGTTAATACTGATGTTTTTGGATTATTTATTAGCACAGTATATGCCTCACCTACCTTAACTTATATCTATATGTTGATTTGAAATGTCTTAATCATTGAAGTGTAGACATTGAAGAGTCATTTGTATATACAAGTATAGAGTTCAGCCTACAGGTATAAGTTGTAGTTATAAAACTGAAAAATATCTGTGTATAGATGTTTCTTAAAGCCTTGAGACTGATCATCAATGGAGTTAGTACAGAAAGGAAAGAAGAGGTCCAAGGACTGAGTTCAAATCACTAATGTGCTTTTTAAGGTCTATTTATTCTGCCATTTAACAGATTTTTTTATTTTTTATTTTAATGAGTACATTCTAAAATTTCTATTTGGTTCATCATCAAAGCTACTTCTCTTTGGTTAAATGTGGTTTTTTTTGTTTGTTTGTTTTTTGTCTATTTATTTATTTATTTTATTTTCCCACTGTACAGCAAGGGGATCAAGTTACCCTTACATGTATACATTACAATTACATTTTTTCCCCACCCTTTATTCTGTTGCAACATGAGTATCTAGACAAAGTTCTCAATGCTATTCAGCAGGATCTCCTTGTAAATCTATTCTAAGTTGTGTCTGATAAGCCCAAGCTCCCGATCCCTCCCACTCCCTCCCCCTCCCATCAGGCAGCCACAAGTCTCTTCTCCAAGTCCATGATTTTCTTTTCTGAGGAGATGTTCATTTGTGCTGGATATTAGGTTCCAGTTATAAGTGATATCATGTGGTATTTGTCTTTATCTTTCTGGCTCATTTCACTCAGTATGAGAGTCTCTAGTTCCATCCATGTTGCTGCAAATGGCATTATGTCATTCTTTTTTATGGCTGAGTAGTATTCCATTGTGTATATATACCACCTCTTCCGAATCCAATCATCTGTTGATGGACATTTGGGTTGTTTCCATGTCCTGGCTATTGTGAAGAGTGCTGCAATGAACATGCGGGTGCATGTGTCTCTTTTAAGTAGAGTTTTGTCCGGATAGATGCCCAAGAGTGGGATTGCAGGATCATATGGAAGTTCTATGTATAGATTTCTAAGGTAAATGTGTTTTCTAATTTCCGTATGCTTTCTATTCCTACTTTTATTTACTTACTAAATGGTTTTAACTATTTGATAGCATTGAAGTTAGAAAAATAATAAATGGCTCTTATGAGAAGAAAACAACTCACAACTCATCAACGCATTATTAAAAGACTATAGACAGTAATTCCTTTTACATGCACGTCATGCCAAGCTACCATTCTGTGGTGTATGTCAAAGATTCTATTCATACATCACCTAGCTCATAAATTTTTGCCTAAGCTCTGTCCAGTCTACTAATAAGTCTATGAAAGGCATTCCTCATTTTTGTTATGTATTTGTAACATTTGGTTCATTTTTTATCTCTAGCAATTTTTAAGATTTAGGATTTCTATCTCTGCTTACACTGTGTATCTGGTTTTGCATGCTGTCTAGTTTATCCATTTGAGCTTTTAGCTCCTTTAATGTCTTAAATATACTTTCTGTCTTCCAGTACTCCTATAAGCAATTGAAATTATTGGTCAGAATCTTATTTTAAACAATCTTTTCTATGCTACAACTGTCCATATATTTATTTTGGAGAAAACAGTGATTTAGATTAGCTCTGCATGTTTAATATTGACAGCACGGTGCCTGAATTCAGGCCCTCATGGCTCCTCTCCTAAAAACCTAGGGCAATTTTTCTTCACATTTGCCCTTAATTTGTTCAGATTTAGATCCAAAATTGACTTAGATCATTTAACTACAATGAATGAATTTTGCTCTTCTTTTGAAGTATTCTTGAGCTTCTATTTATCACTAGATGATGTAAAATTACAGCTTTCTGATCTTTGTTTTATATCATCTATGAAATTTGTCCTTAGTAGTAGCACTGTGATTTAGATTAGCTCTATGATTAGGACCCAATCTTTTTGTGTGCCTATGCTGCTGGATGGTGAACCTCACAAGTGTTTCTTAGCCTCCCACTCCTTAGTTTGTACATAATAGCTAGAGTAGGCTGGAGTAGAGATGTTGGAATTATCTGATTAGAATTTACTTTCCCCACATGGAAGGCTAAAGCTTGGAGCTGAGTATTCTCTTCCAGTCAGTTAGGCTCTGATATGCTAGCTGATTAGGCTGTGTTGAACTAGTTTCCCTTTATGGCAGGCCTTTTAAGAACAGAATGCTCTGGCATATTTCAAAATGGATTCTTTCCTCTTACCCCTGCCAGAAGCTTGAGCAGATTTTTATGCTATTTATCATGGGAACCTGCTTGAGCTCCTGGAGGTAACTCTCACAATATTGTGGGAGTTTCCATATAACTGAGGCCTCCTGGAATTTTTAACTCTCAACATTGTGCACACCATCTCTAGCAATTCATCAATTATAGTTCAGGTTTTCCCACTAGGGCACTGGTTTCCTTGGAAGTTTCCTCTCGTGAGTCTCTGCTGTGGTAGGCTACAATTCCTTGTATTCACCTTTCTGTCTCCAATTTGGAGGGCAGCAGTTTGTCCTATATGCTCCCCTCTCTTATGGGTCCAGATTTTTCAGCATGTTCAGCTTTTACTTGTCATTAGGACAGAATGGTAACTTCCAAGGTCTTTACATATTGAATCAGAAACTGGAGGTCTTAGGCATATTTTTTGCTTAAAATTACACATGAATTTTCAAAAGTAAATTAAAAATGCTTACAAATTTTTTTTTGAAAAATGCTATGAAATATTTGATGGGGAACTTAACAACCATGATTAACAGGGTTAAACCTGGAGGGCATTATGCTAAGTGAATTAGCCAGAAAATGTTTCATTCCACCATCCTATTGCTTGCATGGTTTCTGAGGAAAAGTTGGATATTATTCCTATCTTCGTTCCTTTACAGGTGTGTGGTTTCTTGCCTCTGGCTTCTTTAAGGATTTTCTGTAATTTCAAAATAATATGCCATGGCATAGTTGGATTTTTGGGGGGGCTTGGGGGCCCATATTCTGTTTGTTGTTATGTGACCTTCTGAATCTGTAGTTTAGTGTCTGGCATTAATTTAAGAAATTTCTAGTCATTGTTTTTCACATATTTCTTCTGTCCTTTTTCTTGCTTCTTTTCGTATTGTCGTGGTGTATATATTACACCTTTTATTGTTGTCCCACAGTCATTGTGTCTTCTCTTATGGTTTTTGGAGTTCCTATCATGGTTCAGTGGTTAACGAATCCGACTAGGAACCATGAGGTTGCTGGTTCGATCCCTGGCCTCGCTCAGTGGGTTGGGGATCTGACGTTGCAGTGAGCTGTGGTGTAGGTGGCAGACTTGGCTCCGATCCCACGTTGCTATGGCTGTGGCATAGGACAACAGCTACAGCTCCGATTGGACCCCTAGCCTGGGAACCTCCATATGCCATGGATGCAGCCCCTAAAAAGACACACACACACACACACACACACACACACACACACACACACACACACACACACAAAGAGTCTGTATTTCCAAAGTATCTTCAGCTACCATTAAAAATATATATATTTTTATTTTCAGCTATGCCATTCATACCATTTCTTGGAACTCCTTCAGCGTATATCTGAGAAACTATTGAAATTTGGTCCTTAGTGGAAGAATAACTCTTATTAGTTGGGTTGGGACTTACCTCACTTAATTTCATATTGATAGAAACAGGACATTTAAACTGATATCCAAAGAATTTATTCTGTGTACAACAAATGGAAGATTCTGGTTCAAATAAGTGTCTATTGGTAGATTTGAAAAATCTGTGTAAATTGATCAATTTAGAGGTAGAAACTACTCTAGGCATCAAGGCTCTCCTGTTAATGGGAATTTCTCTAAAAGAGCTATATGCCCCTAAATAGACCAGGATATCTCCTCTTCCTCCAGATGACCAGTAGAAGCCTGACACACACTAATATTAGTCCTGATATCCTCTGTATTTGTTTAATAATTATTTGAGGTCCACAGAATATTTTGTACTTATTTAAAATATAATGATGAGAATTTTTTCTTTTTTCTATGAGATACAGATTATAGCTTTTATGGGAAATAGCGTGATTTTTTTCTTTGAAATAAAATTATATATATAAGAAAAATAAGACTTGATCTAAGTAGTATATATATGACAAAGTACTAGATTTTAAAGAGCCAATCTTGTACTCTAAGCTGTTAACTACCAATTTGGCTAGATTGTTGATTTGACATCTATTCAGCAGAAATAAACTTTAAAAATTTTTTTAAATATATTTTTCAAATTAATTGAAGTTGATTTCTTTAATATGTATATTATATATGTTTATATATAATATATGTATATACATGACTAGAGAATCTGTTGGTATCTTTAAAGGAAAAATCATTGGATTTTATATAATAAATTAGTGGCAATTATATCTTATTTCATAATTGACATAATTCATCATTAAAATGTATCTAAAGAGTTAATCTAGTTTGTTTGACTTGGAGTAAATCATCAAAATCTAAAGAATTTAAAGACTTTAAAAATAGTTCTTAGATGTCTTTTTAAGAAGGCAGATGCCCTATATCTTTAATCTAAATGTCAATTACAATGCTTGCATTTCAGATACTGTATGTCAAAATTCTTTTATATCTTCATGAGGCTTGATTACTTCCGATTTTATTTTCTAGATTGTGTTTAAGTATATTAAATAAAGTTATTGCCTATCAAGACTTACAATAATCCGGGAGTTCCCATCGTGGCTCAGTGGTAAGCAACCCAACTAGTATCCATGAGGATGCATGTTCGATCCCTGGCCTCACTCAGTGGGTTAAGGATCTGGCATTGTCGTGAGTTGTGGTGTAAGTCACAGATGCAGTTCAGATCCCATATTGCTGTAGCTGTGGCCTAGGCTGGCAGCTGCAACTCCAATTTGACCACTAGCCTGGGAAATTCCATAGTCAGGTGCTGCCCTAAAAAGCAAAAAAAAAAAAAAAAAAGATTTAAGATAATAAAATTATGCATGAGACATTGTGGGGAGATAAGTAATTATCAGAAATGCAAATAAAATTAAAATAAGTTTGGAAGCATATAGACAGTTTGAGTATTGTTATAAATTTTTACTTAAAATATTTTTTGCCTAAAACTAATATAAATAAATGAATATTTAGCATATATACATTTTTATATCCATTCAAATAAAACAAATATTCCTTTTCTGGAAAAAAAAAAAGTGCCATGGCATATGTTTCAAAGGGTCTCAACATACACCAGATAAATAGAAGAAGTAATGAACTGTACCAAAGAGGATAGAAAGCAAATTTACTCTGAATATTTCCTGATATGGTATGTCAAGTTTTGACAGATGTTTGACTTTGTTAATCTAGTGAGAGAAACTTTTTAATGACGCTTCAGTTAATATGCCTGTGTGAAGTGAAAGGCTTGCTGCTATCTGATACCTAATTTTCTACCTGGATATTTTCAAAATGTTAGTATTTGTGAATGCTTATAAAAAGAATAATTTTGCATGGTTTTAATTGATATCACTACTTTAGAGTCATATCATGTGTACAGTACATATAGTGTCAAGCATGTCCTACTCAAAACTAGAGAATTTTGCACAAAATAGGAATATGTTTAATATATTTCATCAGTCATATCTTGAAACCCAGATTAATTTGAAAAAGGGGTTCTTATCTTGTTCCAGGTGGATTGGTTTTGAGAATTAAACAATGTATAATAATCATTGTGGGAGTGCTCAGTTTGAAGAATGGCTGTAAAAGAAATAGAGCCAAGGTCAGAGCCAAAATGGACTCTCGCAAATGGCCACTATCCAAAGAATGCTATCTTGGATACATATGTAAACATGATGCAATAGTCAATTTTACCTACCACTAACCTAAAAGGAATAACATTACTCACTTTCTTTTCCAGTACTGAAATATATAACAGCAATGTGGTTTTAATGGCAAACACTTATAATGGGTATTTCCACTAGGGTGGCATGGAAAAGGATATATTTTTGCATCCTAATTATCTCTAGAGGTGATTGAATTAAAAATTGATAACTGGCCATCTGGTTAGAGACCTGGAAATGAAAAAAATGGAAGATCAGATATAAGGGGATTTGAGGTAGAATCATGTGAATAGACTTATGGGAATGGGTGCAAAGTGTTAAGATTTTTATAATACACATTAATATCTATCATGGAAGAGATTCTGGAAAAAAAAGTACATAAAATGCTTTGGCCAATTGATATTCATCAGCCTTTATCAATGGTCAGCCTGGAACTGGCACAATGATCTTATGAAAAGAATGACTGTAAGAGCAGAGATGCGACATAAATATGGTTCCAACAACATCAATTCTCAATTACCAAGGCTGATTTAACTACTATTGGCCTCTGAATGTCCAATCTGTCAGCAACAGAGAGCAATGATGAGTCCTCCATATGGCACTGTTCTTCCAAGAAACTAACTAACCACTTGGTATCAAGTTGACTAAACTAAGCGCTTTTTATCCTAGAAGGAACAGAGATTAGTTGTCACATGGATAGACACACTTTCTGGATATGTGTCTGCCTTTCCTACCTATAGAGCCTCAGCAAACACTACTACCTGGAAACTTGCAGAATACCTCACCCACAGCCACAGAATCCCAAATAACTTAGCAGTCAACCAGAAGATCCAATTCACAGCAAAAGAGGTATGAGAGTGGTCCCATGAATAATGGGATCCATTGATCATATCACATACTGCCCCATACAGAGGCTGGCATCCTCATAGAGTAGTGAAAATACTTTTATTTATTTATTTATTTATTTATTGTCTTTTTGCCATTTCTTGGGCCGCTCCCGCGGCATATGGAGGCTCCTAGGCTGGGGGTCTGATTGGAGCTGTAGCTGCCAGCCTATGCCAGAGCCACAGCAGTGCAGGATCCGAGCTGCATCTGCAACCTACACCACAGCTCACGGCAACTCTGGATCATTAACCCACTGAGCAAGGGCAGGGATCGAACCCGCAACCTCATGGTTCCTAGTCGGATTCGTTAACCACTGCGCCACCACAGGAACTCCATAGAATAGTGAAAATACTTTTAAAGCACAGCTGAGTTAAAGCATGAAAAGAAAACTCTGAAAGAATATGGTATATGCATTAAATAAGAGACCTTTATATGATGCTGTGTCCACAATAGGAAGACTATATGCGTTTTGGAAGGAGTGATGGCAGAATAAAGTCACCAAGTCATCACTCTGCATCACAAAGGAGTGATGGTAGAATAAAATTCTTTATTATCAATCTCAATGACCCAGTGGGGGATTTTACCTGCAATCCAAGTCTCTTCAAAGTTAGTAGTCCTGGTCAGGCAACATGGCAAGAATACAATTGAAGGTGCACAGTCCCTTGGCTGAAGTGCTGGCGCTGCAATTTTACATGAAGAACTCTGGTCTGAAGCACTATGTGAGAGCCCTCTGCACATGGCACACAGCACATGGGGAAGGAAAACTGGACTGAGCACAAAGTAAAAGAAAAGGCTTGAAAAGCGCAATATGAAAGACTATAGCATTTAAATAATGTGATGGCAGAGTAGTGGGATATGAAGCTCACCCCTTCCTGCAAATACATCAAGAAAACCTTTACAAATGGAGCAATTCTCACAGAATATCTACTGAATACTGGCAGAAGACCTCAAACACCTGAAAGGACAAAAGGAATCTCCAAGTGACCAGGCAGAATGAAAAAAAAAAAATAAAAGAGGAAGAAAGGAAGCCAGACAGAACCTCTACCACTGGGATGGAGCTGAAGGGCTGAAGGAGAGGGGAGATTCCTGACTCTTGGGAGGTGTCACCATTGGGAATATCAGCTAGAATAGAAAAGGAGCTTCAGAGCCTTGATGGGGAGTGTGACAGCTGGTTCATAACAGGAAGGAGAGTGAAACCTACACAGGAGGTCCATGTCACCACCATGTGCACCCCAGCCTGAGACATGCTCCCACTTATAAGGATGGGACTATGTGCTGGAACATGGGATTTGGAGAACAGACCTGGTGAGAGGACAGCTGTTGGTTGCATAGAGACAGCCTGAGGGGGCAAGAGTATAGCTTGCTGCAGCCTGGAATGTTCACTGAGAAAGCCAGGGCTGCCATTGAAGCAAGGTGCCCTTGTTACGGGGGGCACCTCTTTCCCCTCGTGCCTGCCCCATGCTCTCAGAGAGCCTCCCACCTGAGTAGATCCACATGCTCCCTGGCTGCCTCATGGCCCCCTCCCACCTGGGCAGGCTCATGTGCTCCTATTACCACAAGAACGGATGCCAGTAGGCTGTCCCTATGCAGAGGTGGGGCTGAAATCACTGCTAAGCTCGAGGGACTGTGCAACTTAGGAAGAAGAGCTGAAATCTCCTCTTGTGGCTATGTGAACCAAGGATTTACACCTCTACTGCCAGAATGATAAATTCAACTTCTTTTTTTCAGTGTTCGTTCTCTTTGCTTTTCAGTTAAGGGTGGAATAGGAGGTCTCTCACTCATATCCTTCCTCAGCAACAATAATCTGGTAACCTATAAACAAGAGTTCTGTTGTGGGAACTTTAGAATCCAGGTAGGAAACTGTGAAACTCCAGTGGAATCCCAGACCAAGGAGGGTGATTTTGAGAAGTCAGTCCCTTGCTCAGGTGACATAATTCCTAAACATGGTCCCAGCTACAGACACAAAACTCCATTCTCCTATGGATTTATCTACAGCCCCACTTGGTCTTGATTTTGCCAGCAATATCATCTGCAATGGGATCTGGCAGAAGTCATGTCCACTCATTTCCTGGATAGTAGGTCCACCAAATTTGTTCCCTGTTATGGACCTTGAGTGGCCAGTGACCCAGCTGCTAACTTTCTTATCTACCTGCCCTGCCTGCCCACAGACCAAGCAGGAGATATAGTAGTCCATATCCAGAAGCAGGCCCTCTGACTTTGGTCTGACTGTCAATTCTGAAATGGCCCTGTATCTTGGTTCCAGCCCCTCTCAGCTACAGAGCAGGAGCACACATCTTTTCTCAGGGATCTACCAAGAAACATACCTTTATGTGCCCCTAAGGGAGGCTGTGCATCTTCAGTAAGACTGCAAATTTTGCAGTAGCCCTGGAAACCCATCACCAGTCCCTTCTAGCTGTGGTCCAGGAGATTTCCTGCCTAACCAGGGACCTTCTGGGGGACATGGCACTCTGAGCTCCAGGAGGTGCACCAACCAACCTCAGTCAAATTGCATATCTTTTTTTTCATGCATTTAATAAGGTTTTTTAAATTCTGTCGGAGTATAATTGACTTATAGTGTTGTATCAATTTCAGGAGTATAGCAAAGTGAATCAGCTAACTGCATATCTTGAAATGGTACCCTAAACTAGCTGTAGCCCCAAGCAGCCGTAGGCTAGGAGGAGTCTTGCCTACCCAAGGACCCACAGGAAGCTAATCTAGTCTGTCTCCCTGAGGGCAGTTCCACCAACCTTGGTCCAAATGTTGATATTAAAATGAACTTGTAGCCAATATCCAGCCTTTCATAGCTGTTGTCAGAGTGTAGTCTTGCTCACTCGGAAACCCTGCAGGATGCATACCCATCCATGTCCCTCTAAAGCAGCTCTATGGCTCAGTTCTAGCCCTCTCAGAAAGTCTGGGGACAACCTGTAAATAACCTAAGAGCCCTCCTAGGATCCTGGAGGGAGGCACACCCATACACCTGACTGGTAACCATCCTGCTGTCTGCAGACCCCATTATCCCAGTGCTGACCTTATTGACCAAGGTCCTGGAAGCAGCGTCATGCACCCAGAAACTAGACAGGATCCATATCTGCTCAAGCCCCTAATAGTAGACCTTTCAGCTGTAGACCCCACTGCCAGCCAGCTGCAGCTGCATGACAAGCTGCAGTCTCACTCATTTACAATCCTGGAAACAAAACCGTCAGCCAAGGAAACTGACAGAGAGGTCTTTGACTCACAAAACCAGTCTGTAAAAACCAGAAGTGGTTGTTGCTCTTTTGAACACACAGACACCAATGCAAGAATTATGAAGATCAGGCAAACATGACACCACCAATGGAAACCAATAAGTCTCCAGTAACCAACCTCAAAGTAATGGAGACTTACAAATTGCCTGACAAATAACATATTTGTTTTGGAGAATTGTTTACAAAATAAGGCTTATTCTATCTGTATTCAAAATGAGATGCACATAAAAAGAACTCATTCATTTTTTTCTCACGATTACCTCAAAAAGAATTTAAGTCCCATAATTCCAGAATATATTGGAAACTATCCTACAGAAAAGTGAAGTAAAAAATTGGGAATACTACTCAAAATGTGACACTAACATCTATATTCGCTGTGAACCTAATTTTAGAATTAATGTTACAGGTTATTTCTGAAGTATTTCACTTTTGCTTGACAAATAACCAAATTCCTTCTTCTTAACTTATGTTTTGGTTCAGACTTTATCCTTTTTTTGAACAAATTTGCTTCAATAAGTATTTCTTACATGCTTCTCTTATCATGGAAACTTGCCAGAAAACCCACTGCTAAATTCTCATCTTGTTTTAAAGTATTAGATTCAAACTCAGTAGAATCCAGGGCTTGCCATCCTTCTGCTTTCCATGAGCTTTCTTAATTATACATCTTACAGGCCCTCCAGTTTATTCAAATTAATATAGTCATATATGTATTAATAATCATTTCAAATCCTAGGTTTACTTTGTCTCATGATAACCAGACACATGAAGCAAACACCCTTGCAATTTTCCAAGTTAATTCCTACTACTTATTAAGAGTTGCCATGAAATATTGTATTCAAAACAATGAAAAGTATCTATATGAAGAAATGTGTCATTCATAGTTATCTCCACCATACAATTCCTTTTTATGTGTGTGTGCTATATGTGCCAAATCTTACAAAAAACTAATAAGGAAAAGCAAAGCAAATTTGACAAAAGTTGCCCTAGAAAATTAAAAGAATTAGTTTTAACATTACTATTAACACTGCTTCAGAAAAAGGAAAGAAGATTGTTGAATACCTAGTATGTCCTTGAAAACTTTGATAGAAACTAGAGGTGTAAAGATGAATGTTGACAAGGTCTGTTGCACTCAAGAAGATATACAGCTGAAAAAAAAAAAGGGTAATTCAATTTGATAAATGTTCTTATAAAAGCATGCACAAAATGCCATGAACACATATAGGCCTTATGACTAATTCTGCCCAGGAAATTGGGGAAAGTTTCACAGATGAGAGGACAACTTATTGATCAATTTCCTCTCCTATGCTTCCTTTGATTCTTGTGATTTTATTGCCTATTCAACCCATCTGCAAAACCCTGTGTTCTCCAACCCTATATTTCCCCATTTCAATCAATAGCCAGAAACTCTGAACTGATCCTTAATCCATTATTCTCCCTCAACCCCAAATCCAACCATTCAGCGAATCATGTCACCTTTATCTCTCAAACATGTCACCAATCCACCCACTTCTCTAATATCTATTACCACCTACCTATTTCAAGTACCATCATCTATCTTCTGAATTACTGCAATAGCCTCCAAATGGATTTTCCTACTTCCACTCTTGACCATGAACAATTCTGTCTCCACAAAGAAGCTATTAGTTATGACACAAAGCAGTTATGACAAAGAGACTCCAATGTACAGTGGATTTAATAAGATATATCTGTATTTCTCTTTTATGTAACAGTTTAGATGTAAGCAGTCCAAGATTGGCACAGTGGCTCTGTGTTCTCAATATTTAGCTTTCATCTCTGGGTTAAAAACAGTGTCTCCAAGTTTTTATCATATACCAGATACTGAGAAGTAAAGAAAGAGCTCAGGAAAGTGAATGCCCAATCCTTTTAAAAGAAAATACTAAAGGTGACCTACATTACTTCTCCCATTCCATGGGCCTGAATTTAGTCTTAGGGCCACATCTAAGTGTAAGGGAAGTGAGGAAATAAAGATTTTAATTAGCCAATGGTAGCTCAGTGAAGACTTTATTATTATAGAAAAATGGAAGAGTAGATATAGTGAGACAATTAACAATCTCATGCAATGATCTTTTAAAAACAAAACCAAAAATCACATCAAGCTGCTTCCTTGCTTAAAATATCCCATGGTTTCGTGTTTCACTGTATCATGAAACTTTATGTGTTTCATTAATGGAACTTTCTAAAAGTTATAGCTGTGCATTTATTCATTTATTGTTTCTTGTTACCCATTCCCTCTAAGTTAGCAAGTATAGACTCTCATATTCACTATTATATCAGCATTTTCCAGCACAGTGACTGATGTATAATACATAATTTACAAATATTAAAAGATTTTATAAATAAATGCTTTGGACTTGTTTTAGGAATAAAAATAAAAGTATTTCATGAAGAAGAAATTATATGGGCTAAAGCAAAACTATATTAATTTGAAATAAATAATATGTTTAAGAAATAATTAAGAATTTAGACTGACTGGAATATATGAGACACAAGATTTTTTAGATGTTGGTAAGAGTCAGATCATGGAAGATTTTGATTTGATAAGCAGTCAGATTTGGACCTTATCCTTAAAGCATTCATGAGAGGGTTTTTAGTAAGAAGGAGAAAATGGTAAGATGTATTTTCTTTCTTTCTTTCTTTTTTAATATAGTGATTTTTATTTTTTCCATTATAGCCGGTTTATAGTGTTCTGTCAATTTTCTACTGTACAGCATGGTGACCCAGTTACATATACAAGTATACATTCTTTTTTTCCCACATTATCATGCTCCAACATAAGTGATAGGCATAGTTCCCAGTGCTACACAGCAAGATCTCATTGTTATTCCATTCCAAAGGCAATAGGCTGCATCTGT
This sequence comes from Phacochoerus africanus, assembly GCF_016906955.1. Lineage (NCBI taxonomy): Eukaryota > Metazoa > Chordata > Mammalia > Artiodactyla > Suidae > Phacochoerus > Phacochoerus africanus. The sequence continues at coordinate 80,968,424 of NC_062560.1, read as the reverse complement.
TAACCCCAAGCACCCCATCCATCCCATTCCCTCCCTCTCCCCCTTAGCAACCACAAGTCTATTCTCAAAGTCCATGATTTTCTTTTCTTTGGAAAGGTTCATTTGTGCTGTATATTAGATTCCAGATATAAGTGATATCCTATGGTATTGGTCTTTCTCTTTCTGACTTACTTCACTCAGTATGAGAGTCTCTAGTTCCATCCATGTTGCTTCCAATGACATTATTTTGTTCTTTTTATGACTGAGTAGTATTCCATTGTGTATATATACCACTTCTTCCTAATCCAGTCATCTGTAGATAGACATTTGGTTTGTTTCCATGTCTTGGCTATTGTGAATAGTGCTGCAATGAATGTACGGGTGCACATGTTTTTTTTTTTTTTTTAAGGAAAGTTTTGTCTGGATATATGCCCAAGTGTGGGATTGCTGGATCATATGGTAGTTCTATGTATAGTTTTCTAAGGTACCTCCATACTGTGTTCCATAGTGGTTGTACCAGCTTACCTTCCCACCAACAGTGAGGAGGGTTCCCTTTTCTCCACACCCCCTTCAGCATTTGCTATTTGTGGACTTACTAAAGATGGCCATTCTGACTGGTGTGAGGTGGTATCTTGTGGCAGTTTTGATTTGCATTTCTCTAATAATCAGGGATGTTGAACATTTTTTCATGAGCCTGGTGGCCATCCATATATCATTCTTGGAGAAATGTCCATTCAGGTCTTTTGCCCATTTTTCCATTGGGTTGTTGGCTTTTTTGCTCTTGAGTTGTATCAGTTGCTTGTATATTCTAGAGATAGGTCCTTGTCAGTTGCATCATTTGAAACTATTTCCTCCCATTATGTAAGTTGTCTTTTTGTTTTCTTTTTGGTTTCCTTTGCTGTGCTAAAGCTTGTCAGTTTGAATAGGTCCCATTGGGTTATTTTTGCTTTTATGTCTATTGCTTCGGGAGACTTACCTGAGAAAATATTCATGAGGTTGATATCAGAGAATGTTTTTCCTATGTTCTCTTCCAGGAGTTTGATGGTGTCTTGACTTATATGTAAGTCTTTTAGCCATTCTGAGTTTATTTTTGTGCATGGTGTGAGGATGTGTTCTAGTTTCATTGATTTGAATGTAGCTGTCCAGGTTTGCCAGCAAGATGTATTTTCAGATTATGCTTCTGTTGGAAGTGTTGTAGATGAATAATTAGGCAGAAAAACTGTGAGCAGGGGACCAGTCAGGTGATCTAATAATTGTCTGTCTCTCCCTCTTTCTATCAGCCACTCTTGGCTCATTGGCTTCATTTCACATTCTACCAGATGGCTTCCTTTGTTATTATGGATATAGTTTATGTTCCTTAATAACTGGAACTTAGCAGTGAACTATAAGGCCTTTCTTGCCCTGACTCTACTACATGATTTTGTAATTTTGATTCACCCTCTTAACTTCATTACCTAAGTGTTTAACTTCCTGTTTCCAGAGAGAGTGTTCAGATATACCATTCATTTTTCTTTTCTTTTCTTTTTTTTTTTTAAGAAAGTCATGCAGGTAATACAGGCAATATGTCTCTGAACAGCTATATGTTCAAAGTTTTATCAGCTGTTCACTCCCTATCCAATCACATGCAGTTGGGAATGGAGTCAAATGATCTGTCTCTCCAATTGGAAGAAGCTGTTTGTGAGACAACTTCTTTAATAATGTGATTGAGGATGGAAGAGATAGCAAGTGACCTCTCATATAGGCAGAGTATTTGTTAAACTATTTTCAGTTGCAAAGCATAGAAAACCCAACTCAAACTGCTTTATATAATGAAGTGAATTTATTGACTCACATAACAGAAAAAGTCTAGAAATGGGTATACTTCATGCATAATTTATACAGAGTTCTGGGACTATTTCTTTGTGATTCTCTTCCTTTCCTTCATATGCTGATTTTATCCTCTGGCTAGAGTTCCTCACGACAGCAGTCCCAAGCTTAATATCTGTACTCCATGGCATCCTGAGCAAGGGGTTCTTTGTTTCTCTATACCAGCAAACAAATTACTGCACTTTGACCAGTTTAAACTAATCGCTGTCACTAGGGGAATACCATCCAACATTTGCCTGAGTCAAAAGGGGAAGGAGATAAAACTAATTTGAGAGCCATCTGCTATACTTCCTGAGAAAGATAGGAAATACAAATAAAGACAGCTGTAGGCAGCCTCCCGCCATCTAATAAAGAAAAAATGAAAGTTATTTTGCCACATTTTGCTGATCTAGGATAAAACAAAATTGGTGAGTCAGGTATTATTCTGACACTAGTTAAACCTGATGATGGTAATTCCAATGTGAAAGTTCAGAACAAAGAATAATAGCAACAAACATCTGTAAAAACAATGCATGCTTGGAAATAAAATATATAGTGATTATAAACATTTACCTATGTATTTGTAGCATCTATAAATCAATATTAATCATCCTAAGTTTTAAGTAAATTGTATTGGAAGTTTACTAAACCCTATGTTGAATGATATGACTTTAAGATACTTACCAGTGAATTTCCAAATTCCTCTTAGTTGTCTCTAGAATTTTCCTAATATCTATTTTAATACAGAAATATCTGTAGCAGTGAATATAGGAGTGATTTAGCTTAGAAAAATCTGAATAAGAAGCTTCTGATAAATTATAGGCAAACTTATTATTCTGTATGCTGACAACCAGATTAATCAAAATAGCCTGCTTCATCTATTGACAGGCTGTGTTAAATAAGAGTATGAAATATTTTGCAGCTGATTGATGCTATTGATTTAGAAAATGTGTTTTTCCTTGGAGTTCCTGTTGCGGCGCAGTGGTTAACGAATCCGACTAGGAACCATGAGGTTGCGGGTTCGGTCCCTGCCTTTGCTCAGTGGGTTAATGATCCAGAGTTGCCGTGAGCTGTGGTGTAGGTTGCAGATGCAGCTCGGATCCTGCACTGCTGTGGCTCTGGCATAGGCTGGCAGCTACAGCTCCAATCAGACCCCTAGCCTGGGAACCTCCATATGCCACGGGAGCAGCCCAAAGAAATAGCAAAAAGACAAAAAAAAAATCTCTAAGTAAATAAATAAAGTGTATTTTTCCCAGCTAGAGTTTGAACTGCAAAAGCAAATTTAATATTTCTGGGGCATTTTTTTCTAATCTATTTTCTGTCATTTGGAAACTTCAAAGTTTTCATTATCACCAGGTGTTATCATGTAGTTATTTCCAACTAACAGAAAAGGATGTCAGCATTTATTTAGCCCTTTGTGCTTCTTAAATTAAAAGGCCAAACTAGATAGGTTATTTTGACATCATATCTTTGCCTTTCCCCGTTCACACTTGACCTATCTTTTATCTGGCTACATTTTCTTTTTCTTTTTTTTTTATTTTTCTTCTCCAATTTATATCAGCATAGCCCGTCTTCCTTATACTTTAATGTGCAAATTTTTATATTTTCTGTTAAATAAATATGTCCATTGCTATCATAAGATAAGCCATATATTATATAAGCTAACATTTAGTTGAAATTTTATCAAACTAAAGACTTTATTTTTCCTTTTAATGGTCAAATTGGATAGGGATACCAACTCACCTTTTCATCGTACAACACATAGGAAGATTTTTTTGTTGTTTTTTAAGGCTGAACCCACAGCATACATAAGTTCTCAGGCCAGATGTCAAACTGGAGCTACAGCTGCTGACCAATGCCACAGCCACAGCAATTTGGGATCCGAGCCGCATCTGCAACCTACACCACAGCACACAGCAATGCTGGATCCCACAGAGCAAGGCCAGTATCCATGTCCTCATGGATACTAGTTGGATTTGTTTCCTCTATGCCACAATGGGAACTCCCAGGAAGATATATTTTTTAATTAGTGTAAAGTAAAAACAGGGATTATTATATTTTCAAGATTTAATGTCAGAAGGCCTAGTAAAAACTAAAATTGAGGTTAAGTGAAAGATGAAAATTTTTTTGTAGTTTTCACCTTGTATAATTTATCCAAATGAGAGTATTCAAGTAATTGTATAAATAATTTAGGTCTCAATTCATTGTGATAATAAAAGGAAAATGTTAACTTAAATATACCTAAATGTATATATTTTCAATTTAATTAGCTGGCTGATCATTAAATTGATCTTTTTTAGTCTATTGAAGCAGACTGCTAAACAGACATGACTTGTTATGCATTATTATGCATGAATATATTTAAGTTTATAATGAGAGAGGAAGCAATACACAAATGTAAAACTTATTAAAAGAATACCATATGTCAAATGTTATGTTTTAAAACACCTTTATTTTACTTACAATACATTATAAAAGGCTTCAGTTCATTTTGATGGTTCCAACCAGGTGAAGAACATTCTAAGTACCAAAATTACTGGATATAACTTCTTTTTTTCTGCCTTTTCCCTCCACTGTCTCTTCATTTGCAAGCAGTACTTGAAATTTTGGTAATATATTTCCCCAGCTGGTTAAATTAATAAAAATAGGTGGTAGCCTAGGTCAGGAAGTCAGGGGAAATGTGAAAAAAACTACTCCTCAGAAAACTCCCAAGCCTTGACACAAAGCACAAAGGCAGCATTCCAACTACATAAATTCTTATTGAAAGAAGCCATAAGTGTGATATGTATTTGACCAATATGATTTTTCCAGGTTGTTTAGGATAATAAAAGAAAAGATGACATACCTAAATAAATGTTATTAGCTTGAATTTGCATTTGTCTTTATGTGACAGAGAACCAAAATAAAAGCAGCTTGGATAAATGCATTAAATATTGCAGTTGGTAAAATAACACCCTCTGCCCCCACTGAAAACATCCATGACCTAATCCCCAGAACCAAGGGACCTGGTATAATACAAGATAAAACAAACTTTGAAGCTATGGTTCAGTTAAGGATTTTAAGATGAAGTGATTTTTAGGATTATCCAGTGGGCCCAATTTAATCACATGAGTCCTTATAAACAAGAGGGAACAGGGTCAGAGTCAGAGAGAGATTTGAGGATGCTCTGCTGGTGGAGGGAGGGGCCTGGAGCCCAGCAATGCAGGCAGTCTATAGAATCTGGAAAATGCAAGGAAACAGATCCCCCAAAGAGCCTTTCTAAGGAATTCAGCTTGGCTATCACCTTGGTTTTAGTCCAGTAAGAACTGTTCGGTATTTCTGAACTTTACATCTGTTAAAAAAATTAAATATAAGTTAGTTTAGGCTACTAAGCTTTCCGTAGATTGTTATCTTAGCAATGGGAAACAAATACAAGTATCTTACGCTTTGCCATCCCTAGGGTGTTACTTTCCTCCTGAATGGCTCATTAAAATATACATAGTCCATCAAATTGACCAAATCAATGCAGAAACACCAAAAATGTCCTGGTATACTTCCTTTCATACAGTCACAGTTTTTTAAAAAGGGGAGAGGAGGAAAGAAAATTCACTTAATGAACTTAATCAGTAAAATTATTAATTTTATTAAATGTTAACTCAAGTACACATCTTTTTAATATTTTGCATGACAAAATTGGAGTATGCATAAAGAACTTCTACTTTACCAAAGTATACTAGTTATCTTGAGAAAATGGTTTCATGTGATTGTTTGAAAAATGAGTTGAACTCATCTTTATTTTTCATGGTACACCACAGTCAGTTGAAATAATGAGTTAAAAACAGGTTATAGTACAATACTTGTAATAATTTTCTATGCTGCCATAACAAAATATCAAAAACTTGGTGGCTTAACACAACAAAAATTTATGGTCTCACAGTTCAAAAGTCAAGGTGTTGGCCTATTCTAGCTTCAGTGTTTTCTAGCAATCCCTAACATTCTTTGACTTGTAAATGCATCACTCCAGCCTCATGGCCATCATCTCCCCATGTGTCATCACATCATCTCCCCTCTATATCCAAATTTCCCTGTACTATAAGAGCACCAATCATATTGGATTAAGGCCCACCATAATGAACCCATCTTCATTTGATTACCTCTGTAAAGACTCTATTTTCAAATAATGACACGTTCTGGGGTCCTGAATGTTAGGACCTCAACATATCTTTTTAGGGTACATATTTCGACCCATGGCATGGTTATTCAAAGCTGGGTATTTAGCAGGTACATTCTCTAAAATGGTTGAAATAGGCATGTCACTTTAAAACAAATGATAGTATGTGTTATGAATGATACAACTTAAATTTTTAAAAGAAAATGTACCATTTTTCATTTCCACCGACAATGTATGAGTGATCAACTTTTTCTATATGCTTGCCAGCATTTTGAGTCATCACCACTTTCTCATTTTAATCATTTTGTTAGTTGTGTGGTGATATCTCACTGTGGTATTAATTTACATTTAATAATTAATAATGTTAAACATCTTTTCATAAGCTTACTTCCCATTTGTATCTACTTTTCAGTGAAATGTCTCCTCATATCTTTTGCCAATTTGGATTGTTTTTCCTTTTTACTGTTAAGTTTTGTGAGATTTCATATATTCCACATATTCCACATGTTAGTCCTTTGTTAGATATGTGGTTTGCAAATAATTTCTCGCAGTCCATACCTTTTTATCCTCCTAATGTGGTACTTCTCATAATAAAAGATATATGCATATATATATTTTTAATGGCCACATCTAGATGTTCCTGCAACATCGGATGTTTCTGGGCTCAGGATTGAATCCGAGCTGTACCTGTGACAACATCAGATCCTTTGGCCCACCGTGTCAGGCTAGGGATTGAACACTAACCTCCGTGATGACCCAAGCCACTGCAGTTGGGTTTTTAACCCACTATACCACAGTGGGAACTCCTATGAATAGTACTTTTGATGTCAAGTCTAAGAACAGTTTGTCTAGCCCTAGATTTTGTCATTTTTTTCTCCATTTTTTTTTTTTTTTTACTTTTGTATTTTACCTGTAAGTTGGTGGTCCATTTTGAGTTAAATCCCATACTTTATACAAAGGTTAGGTAGAGGTTTATTTCTTTGCCTGTGCATATCCAGTTTTTCAAATAGCATTGATTGAAAAGGTGATTCTTCCTTCATTGAATTGCTTTTCCATCTTTGTCAAAAATCACCGATTCATATTTGCATGGGGCAGTTTCTGGGCTCTCTATTTTGTTCCACTGATCTGTGCTTCTGTCTTTCCACCAATACCATCCAGTCTGAAAAATCACATAGACTGATTCACCACCACCCACATACTCATACCTTTTGGTTCTTTTTCAAGATTGTCTTAGCTATTTTAATTTTCTACCTTTCCATAAAAATACTTAGAATAATCTTGCCTATACCTTGAATAAAATTCCTAGCACTTGCTCAGCCTTTTCTGACATGACTCTGACAGGAAAAGTGAGGAGTGCCTTGTCATAGCCTGATGAAAATGCAAATCCATGCTCCCTGGTTGGACTGTATTACTGTAGGTGAGGGTGGGGCCATGTTTTATTTGCTTTTTTTTTCTGTGATTATCGGCTGCAGTTAAGCAACGATTAGCTAAAAATTTTCTCTTCGATAAGCTGTCCTTTAGCTTTCCCTTTCGGTAGAGTAAGCAGGCTTTTGCTAGAGATTTCTTCCTGTGTCCCTTCTCATTTCCAGATTACTGGCTTTTCCAATTCTGAGTTTGGGATATGTGAGACAAAAGAAAACCTTGGGAACTCACCGTGTATCCTTTCTTGGGTTACAAAGTCTTTAGTTATTCTGCCATTTCTTTCTCATCTTTCAGAGTCTTCTTATGTTTGTTTTAAATGCCCAGGATTTTGCTTGTACATTGTGGGAGGAATAGAGCAAAATATATCCATCCTATCTCAATATTTTTAAGAGTGTAAAGGAGTCCTGAAACCAGAAATGTGGATAATCTTTAATGTGTATTCTAAACTCATTTCAATATGAGTAAACATCCTCCTAAATAAAAGTGGTTGTTGAATTTTCTATTGGTGTAGTGTTAGTCTCAAGTTTTCTTTACTTGTATAAAGTAGCTTTGTCAAAATATTATAAAGCTGAAACATATTACTATTATTTATTAAACTTTGTTAATAAAATATCATGTCAATTAAGCTTCTGAATAGAAAAGAAAAATAAAGTACTTTTCAGTTGAAGGTATTTCCTATAGTCATATATATTTAATTTTAAAAGTTATTTAAGATACTGTACAAAAGCCAAACTATGTAAGTCATAGATGTATTCATACAGTAGCATAATTTGGTAACATCTAAATCATGCAAGATACATCATTTAATCTTATATTGAGCATGAAAATAATGATTATCATAGATAAAACCACCAACTGGTATCTCAAGGGACATTCTCATTTAAATGAGAAAGTATTACATAAAATTATCCTTCATTACATATCATTTGACACATAGTAATGATAAAGATTGGGAGTAATGAAGCTTGAAAAACTGCTAATTTATTAAATATTTCTTGTTAAAATATTTGGTTTATTTTGAACCCATTATTGACCACCAAATTCTGTAGGTAATGGTACTGGCATTTTTTATCAAATAATGATTTGTCTATAATTTTCATTTAAAATCTGATGATGAAAACAATAAAACATTGTTTTGAGAAAAATACCCGTAGCATAATGTCACCTGTTACCACAATGAAACCAGTCCATAGATTTCAGAACATCTGCTGTGAAAAACAACTTAGCTTGAGCTTACTCTAGCAGTAATAGATATTGAGTGTCAGAAACTATTTTAGTAGTCTCTAAGCAATGGTAATAATTATAGTCAGAGATAGGAGAATATTGTAGTTTTGACTTTTAGGGGAGCTAGAATAAGTCTATTGCCCCTGAACAAAATAAGGTCCTTATTCTGCCAAGAATTGGGCAAGGCTATAACTAGAGATTATGATATCAACATCCACAAGGAATATTTGAAGCTGGAAGGTCTTGGTATAAATAAATAAAATATCCCATTTCCTCCCCTCTAGTGAGGATTTTTCTTATGCATTGCAAAAAACAATGCAGTGTTTACAATTATTTTAATGCCATGTAATTTATTTGTTTAATTTTCCTTTCATACAGTAAATCCTTAAATTTGATCATATATATTGCTATATCATGAAACATTAATTTCCTAGGTACATTTTATGATAGCAAAAATAAAGATAAGTTTACATTTTGAAGCAGTAATTAATTTTTCTCAAGTCTCCATTTGACTTTTTTAGTGTGGCAATGTAATTCCGTTTATTTTAGGCATATCTTATTTATAGCTATCAAGAATGTTTAATTTAATAATAGATATACCTATGTTTCTGTGTTTTAAGATACAGCATATGTACAGAAGAGAGCATACAACCTATATATTCAACTTAAAGAACATTTATAAAGTGAAAACCAATGTAACCATGCTCTTGTCAAGAAATAGAACTTTGCCAGTACTGCAGAAGCTTCCCACTCACCCCTACTCCACCGCATCAGCCTCTCTACTTAGAAAGAACCAGAAGCTCAACTTCCAGAACAATCATAACCTTTCTTTAATTATAGTCTAATCATCTACGTAGACATCACTAAATAAACTAGTATTTTTTAAAAATATTTGAAATGTATATAAATGGAATCACACATTATGCATTATTTTATGTTTGTCTTATCTTGTTTATTATGCTTGTGAAATTCCTGGAAGCAATTATTGAAAAATACATTAGTTCCTCACTAGTTTTGTTCCCAGTATACCATATATGTGTCCATATATGTACCATATAAGTAAAGATATGCTTCTGGATAGAGCTCTATTTTGTCCCAGTGATCCATCTTTTTGTAATTATTACCTTTTATTAATTTCTATAGTTTCTTTGTTTTGTTTTGTTTTTATGACTGCACTCATGGCATAAGGAAATTCCTGAGCCAGGGATTGAATCTGAGCCACAGCTGTGATCCACATCACAATTGAGGCAATGCCAAATCCCTAACCCACTGCACCTGGTTGGGAATCAAACATACACCTCAGAGGCCCTGAGTGGCTGCCGCTCACAGTAGAAACTCCTAATCTCTATGGTTTTATATTGGGTCTTGGTATATAGTAAAATAAGATTTTCCATATTGTTTTTTTATTTGATAAATACTTGGTTATTCTTGACCCATGGCATATCCTATTAAATTTTAGAATCAGATTTTCACTTCCCCAAGGAAGTTTTATTGGAATGATACCTGGCATTGCTTTGAATTTATAGATCAATGTGGGAAACAATTGACATTTTTATAGTACTGAGATTTCCTGGCAAACTGGTAGCATATATCTCCATTAAGTTATATCTTTAACTTTTATTTTTAAAAAGTAAAAAAAAAATCCTTTTAGAGGTTTGCACATTTAAAGATATATTCATATGTGTTTGACACCTGAGTGTTATTTTTTGAAGATATAAATAGCTTTATTCAAGGATTCGTGAATAGGACATCATCCCATCTGACAAACAGAAAAGCACTCTGAAGAGTTGTACAAAATGGAGGGTTTTTATAGAAGAATTGGGCAAGGAAGTTATTAGTAAAAGAAAATTTGTTTCAGTCTGAATCAACTTCATTTATGGGGAAGGTGAGAGTCTATCATGCAGATTACCTCTTCTGTTGAGGGAGGACATGGAGAGAACCCATGTGAAAGATTACCTCACTAGTACTAACCAAAATTCCCAAACTGGGAGTTCCCATTGTGGATCAGCAGATTAAGGACCTGACTTTGATCTGTGAGAATGTGGGTTCAATCCCTAGCCTTGCTCAGTGGGTTAAGAATCTGGTGTTGCCATAGCTGCAGCATAGGTGGCAGATATGGCTCAGATCCAGCATTGCTGCATCTGTGGCATAGGCCTGCAGCTGCAGCTCTGATTCAACCCCTGGCCCAGGAATTTCCATATGCCACAGGTACAGCCATAAAAAGAAAAAAAATTCCAGACTTTCTGATGAATATTACATTCCTGGGGATGGTTATTATTGCAATTAGATCAGATATTGAATCTAGGTTTGGTGTCATGGGCTTTAGTAAAGGTGATACAAATTTGGGCTGTGGTTTTCTTTCCCAAAGGGCCCATCTGATTTCCAGAAAATGAATGAAGAAAATACCCACACATATTCACAATATCATGAATAAAAAAAGAACAGAAATAGAAAAAAGATTCTCAAAACTTTCAGAGAGGAAACAAATAGGTCACTGTAGAATAATAAATATATTAGGTCTTTGTCCCTGGTTCCTGCCATAAAGGCTTAAAGCTCATAGTTTCCTCAGTGATAGGAGTGTGTCTTGTCATTCATAAGGAGCCCCTTCAAGCCACCTAAGTTTATCCTAATGAGATGACTCAGGATGGAGCTGGTCACCAGAAAGACCAAGTGATTAGAAAGTTGGAATTTTCAGCCCCACTCACCAACCTCTGGGAAGAGGAAAAGGAGGCTGCAGATTAAGCTCAATAAAAAACTCGATTGACAAGATTTAATGAGCTTCCAGATGGGTGAACATATACACATGCAGGAAGAGTGAAGCACATCAATTCCATGGGACAGAAGCTCCTCTTCTACACCTCACCCTATATATACCTCGTCATCTGGCTGTTCAGCTGCATCCTCTTTTTAAAAAAACCTTTATTGGAGTATAGTTGACTCACTAAGTTGTGTTCATTTCAGGTGTACAGCAAAGTATATCAGTTATAAATATAAATATATCCACTCTTTTCAGATCCTTTTCCCATATAGGTTATTACAGAGTGTTGAGTGGACTACCCTGTGCTATATAGTAGGTCCTTGTTACCTATCAATTTTGAATGTAGTAACATGTATGTTTCAATCCCAACCCCTTAATTTATCCCTCTCTCCCCACATTTCCCCTTTGGTAACCATAAGTGTGTTTTTGAAATAGTTCTATTTTCAGTTTTTTAAGTAACCTCCATACCATTGTCTATTCACCAATTTGAATTCCCGCCAACAGTAAAAGAGGGTTCCCTTTTGTCCACACCCTCTCCAGCATTTATTGCTTGTAGATTTATCCATGATGGCCATTCTGCCTGGTGTGAAGTGATACCTCATTGTAGTTTTGATATTCACGTCTCTAATAATTAACGATGTGGAGCATATTTTCACATGTTTTTTGGCTACCTGTCTTCTTTGGAGAAATGTCTATTTACATCTTCTTCCCATTTTTTGATTTGGTTTTTTGGGATATTGAACTGTATGAGTTGTTGGCATATTTTGCAGCTTAATCCCTTGTCAGTCACTTCATTTGCAAATACTTTCTCCCATTCTGTGGGTTATCTTTTTAAATGCTATTTTGTGTGCTGTCTTTTAGGTTTCATATTTTGTTTGTTGCTGGCATTTAAACTTATAATTTACATTTATTTATATTGATTTTGATCCAGCAACTTTGGCAAAGTCTTATTAATTATAATTTTTAAATAAAAAGAATCATGTATCATCCTTTTTCCAATCCTCATGCATTTTATTTTTCTTTCCCTAATTTAGTAGTTAGCATCTCCAGTGGAATGTAGAATGTGAAGAATTGCAAAGATATCCATGGATTGCTAAAAATATTAATGCAGACCATTTGATATATATTTTTTTAAAAAGTGAAATATAGTTGATTTACAATGTTGTGTTAATTTCTTTTGTACCTCAAAGTGATACACTCTTCTTTTTCAATAGTCTTTTCCATTAGGAACATATATATTTAAATTGATTAAATTTATTACATAGAGATACTGTATCCTGCAATCTTGTTCTAATATTTTTTAGTGGATTCCTTAGGTTTTTCTGTATAAAAATCATGTGGTCTGCAAATATAGTTGTCTTTTTTTTCCTTTCCAATTTTATTTTATGTTGTTGTCTAATTTTTCTGGCTACAACCTGCAGTACAATGTTGAATAGAAGTAGCAAAAGCAGACATCCTTGTCTTATTCCTGAACCTAAAAAGAAAACATTCAATATTTTGCCATTAAGTATAATGCTACCAGTGGGATTTTTGTTGATGCATGTATCAGGGTGAATAAGTTACTTTATGTTCCTACTTGGTTGAGTGTTCTTTTCATGAAAAAGTGGTGGACTTTGTCAAATGTTTTTTTTTTTTTTCCTGCAACTATTGAACTGAACATATGATTTTTGTCCTTTATTCTATTATTATGATATATTGCACTGAATGATTTTTTGAATGATAAACCAACCCTGGATTCCTGGGATAAATCCC